>NC_058407.1:47199232-47205427 GCF_002201575.2 Neomonachus schauinslandi
AAGAGAGGAAGGAAAGAAGAGAGAAAGAGGAAGGAAGGAAAGAAGGAAAAGGAAAGAAAGAAATAGATACAGAGGAAAGTCTTGGCTAGTATGATGGGGGAAAACCCCACATACTTTCTTAACTAGATTAAGAAGTAGAGATCAGACTCAGAACAAATGTTAAGAACTGCAAATGGCACTCAAGCAGATATGAAACATGAAAATACTGATAGCCAGGAAATAGCTTTGACAAAAGCACAGAAAATGCACAAGCCTTGATTTATTGTCCCTTATTCTGTAAGCAGATCCCACGAGGTCTAGGCTTTCCCATAGTTCTGGCCTCCACTGCAGGAAAAAGAAAATTCATCAGACTGTCCTACCCTTAATAAAAAAAGAAAAACTTCATAGTAATGATCTTTGGTTTTTGATAGTAGGCAAATATGCCCCTGAGTTCCTTCTTAGATAAACCCTATATCCTTTCTCATTCCCTTGGAAATATTAATCTTACCATGTCTTTGAAATGTAAGTATCCAAGGAGAAAATTGGCTAAAACAACTCCTGAGACTGGAAAAAAATAGGTTTTTAAAAAACAAACTGCTACTTGATATTGCTATAGACTCCTTGCCCGAAATTTAGTCCACAGCCTCCATAA
This sequence comes from Neomonachus schauinslandi, assembly GCF_002201575.2. Lineage (NCBI taxonomy): Eukaryota > Metazoa > Chordata > Mammalia > Carnivora > Phocidae > Neomonachus > Neomonachus schauinslandi. The sequence goes on from NC_058407.1 coordinate 47,199,864, forward strand.
GATTATCTATAAAAGACAAACAAAAATCTTAAAAACTTTCTCCACAAATATTGATAAAATCTTTAGCTATCTAAGTGGGTAAACTTAACTTGTTCCACCTTACAGAAACACCATTTAGATCTAACTATTCTTTTGTACGGTAGTGAGTTTTGTATTATTGTACTTGATACGTGGCTAAAATTTTTAAATGAAAGCTACAAGATCTCTGCTTGCTTCTGTCTGGATGTTTATGTGTGGCAATGGATGTATGTTACATAATATGCGGCATTTTTCTCCCTCTGGATGGTAGTCCTAAAAACTAACTTGTGGAAGAGTTCTGTTAATTGGCTTAAAGAAAATATGAGTACTAAAAAATATATATATATGTACTTAACATAAATTAAGGCTAGTGAAATTAGTTTATGTCATCTCTACTAGATATTTGAGATTATAAAGTTGGAAATTCAACCTAAGAGCAAAACGTACAATAAAAATGATTTGCTGGGATGCCTGGGTGGCTCGGTTAAGCGTCTGCCTTTGGCTCAGGTCATGACCCCAGGGTCCTGGAATTGAGTCCCACATCGGGCTCCTTACTCAGTGGGGAGCCTGCTTCTCCCTCTGTGTGCCGCTCCCCCTGCTTGTGCTCTCTCCCTCCCTCTCTGACAAATAAATAAATAAATTCTTTTTTTAAAAAATGATTTGTTTAATATATGTCAACATGACAGAACAAGCCATATGTGAAATTTTTGTAACTGTTTAGGTTCTTTGAGAGACTAAAGATATTTGGGTCTGTTAATAACATGTTCTTTTTGCCACATCAAAAAATTGAGCTATGAAAATGCGTGTGTAGAAATTACAAAATGGCATATTCATAAATATGCTAACCTACTTACAATGTTAGGATGTAGCAGACAGTTCACAACTGCTTACTTCTTAGCTTTTATTGGAAATTGAGTTTACTAAAGGTTAAGAATTCCAATGAATATAAGTGAAACCTACATATAGAAATAATAAGGGTAAAGAAAAAAAACTTTAGGCAAAGCATACAGGGATAGTAAAATGTAAATTTTTGATAGGGAAAGGTATGAGGTATGAGAATGCATTTTTGTTAAGGGGAAAGAAGTAATTTGTCCTAATTTAGAGGTTATTTAAAGGTTATTTTAGACTAGGAAAAAAAGAAAAGAAAGGACAAAACCTAAATGTACATAGAAAGTTAGGAAAAGAGAGTGAGAGAGGCACTAGGAAGCGGGCGGAAGGGAGGGATTGTTATCTTGTGTGGCCAACCTGGTGAAAATTGAATGAATTTATTATAAGGATTTTAAAAGTGAGCTGTAATAGCATCAGGGTGCCTATACAAAACTGGAATTTAATTTTCTCTCTCTGTTAAAAGAGCAAAGTTTTCTTGGATTGTTGTAAAAGACTTTTCTTTACCAGATAAATAACTTGACTGGAAAACAAGGATTCTGTGTCTTATTATTATTACTTTTTTTTTTTTTTGGATTCTGTGTCTTATTAAGATAACTGCTTGTGCTTCATGTTCTTTATCAGGTCTTTGATTACTTAAAAAGACTGAGTCATCTCAATATTAAAAGAGAGAAGGGTTTGTTCCTTCAGGTGTATTTGCCTCTGAAATCTTTTATGGTCAGTTTGGTTAAATAAGTGACTAAATATTATTTCAAGTAATCTGTCATCTTATCTAATCAGTGTTCAAACCTTTTGACATTTTTTACAACTTCCCCAAATCAAATTTTAAATAAAGTCTTTTTGACCTTAAACTAACTGAGATTTGCCCAGGGGTCCCTGGAAAATCTCAAAGATTTGTTCTCTGTCCTTATAAATAGAGAAATGTTAAACCAATTAGGTTTATCTGCTATGTTAAATTACATGAGAAATATTGTCAAATGAAAGGCATGTTTAACTTTCCTTGGGTCATATTTGTATGGGTATATGTTATTAATATAAGTTTTCCAGAAATTATAAGAAATTCCTAGAAATCCGATATGTACTGGTATTATGTTATCTGTCAGAATTCCAGTTATCATATTAAAATGTAGTATGTCACATAAATCCCCAAATCCTTGTTAATTGCATTTAAATGAGCTCTCATCAGATCTTTAGCCACACTATTTTTAAAAAAAATTTCTTAAAGATCTATATATTTATTTTTAGAGAGAGTGAGAGAGGGAGAATGCGTGAGCAGGGGGAGGGGCAGAGGGAGAGAGAATCTCAATCAGATTCCCTGCTGAGCCCTATACGGGTCTCCACCTCACAACCCTGAGATCATGACCTGAGCTGACACCGAGTCAGATGCTCAACCGACTGAGCAACCCAGACGCCCCCAACCACACTATTTTAAGTCTTTGTCAGCCACAGATAGTTATTACTATACTCTGATTCTTTTGTGAAAACTTTTGAAACTGCTAACCTAAGATCAAGCAGAGCAAGAATTAGGGACTAAATGAACTGATGAGGTTATTTATAACTTTCTTTTTTTTTTTTTAATTTTTTAAAGATTATTTATTTATTTATTTATTTGAGAGAGAGAATGAGAGAGAGAGAGAGAGCATGAGAGCGGGGAGGGTCAGAGGGAGAAGCAGGCTCCCCGCCGAGCAGGGAGCCCGATGCGGGACTCGATTCCGGGACTCCAGGATCATGACCTGAGCCGAAGGCAGTCGCTCAACCAACTGAGCCACCCAGGCGCCCTATTTATAACTTTCTAATGGCTTTTTGTTTAATACACTACTGAAATGTTTTACAAAAACAAAAGATTTAAAAAAACCAACAACCAAAAGATTTAAAAAAAAAAAACCAAAATAATTTTTCCTTCCCTACATTGCCCAAACACATATATCCAACTATGTGCTACCTTTAAAATTAGTTATCTTGGGAGGCTCTGCACATTTGAAAAAACTATGCTGGCAGAGCTCAGAAGGAATTGTGCTTCTCTGTATGTGCTTATGAAGACTGGTTCTGAGCCACACGAAATGTCATCATTTTGCACTTACCCTTGTTTTTCATCAGTGGTGGTTCCTGTCTGCTGGCCTCTAAGATTATTAACTAGTAGTCACTAGCAGTGACTACTTGATTCCTGTTATTTGTTCAACAATAAACAATAACTCCTTTCTTTAGGCTAAACCTAATTTTAATTCTTGAATAATAAGTAGACAAATTTTCAGGACCCAAATGAGAGAGAAACCAGTTAAAAGCGGTAATCTTTGGTTCTCTTTTTTTTTTTTAAGATTTTATTCATTTATTTGAGAGAGAGAATGAGATAGAGAGAGCATGAGAGTGGGGAGGGTCAGAGGGAGAAGCAGACTCCCCGCGAGCAGGGAGCCCGACGCGGGACTCGATCCAGGGACTCCGGGATCAGGACCTGAGCCGAAGGCAGTCGCTTAACCGACTGAGCCACCCAGGTGCCCCTCTTTGGTTCTCTTTATATTCTTTCCAAGTCAATGCTAAAGAACATCTAGTTATTAGCCATGCTAGTTTCACCCTGCCACTCATGAGATTAATTTATCTTTTCACACACCTGAGCGGTTATAATTTGGTTGGGTTGTATGTGGAAATATTTGCTTATACCACATCCTGAACCAAACATAGCATGATATTGTGTGACCACTTCACAGGAAAGAGGTGTTTTGGGGCACCTGGGTGGCTCAGTCGTTAAGCGTCTGCCTTCGGCTTAGGTCCTGATCTCAGGGTCCTGGGATCGAGCCCCGTGTTGGGCTCCCTGCTCAGCGGGGAGCCTGCTTCTCACTCTCCCTCTGCCTGCCGCTCTCTCTCTCTCTCTGTCAAATAAATAAATAAAATCTTAAAAAAAAAAAAAAAGAAAGAGGTGTTTTGATCCCCTTAATGATCTCCCCTGGAGCAGATATTATGGGCAGTGATAACATCTAATCATAATCCTATTATATCATTTGAAGTAGGTTTAATGAGCAAGTTATTTAAAAGTAAAACAGCAAGTCGGGCGCCTGGGTGGCTCAGTTGGTTAAGCGACTGCCTTCGGCTCAGGTTATGATCCTGGAGTCCTGGGATCCAGTGCCGCATCAGGCTACCTGCTCAGCAGGGAGTCTGCTTCTCCCTCTCCCATTCCCCCCTCTTGTGCTCGTTCTCTCTCTCACTCTCTCTCTCAAATAAATAAATAAAATCTTTAAAAAATATAAAAAATAAATAAAAGTAAAACAGCAAGTAAGCATGATTTGGAGGCAGAGATTTTTTCCCCCAGAAATTCTGTATGTACCACATGTTATATTTGATGCAATATATGCATTTTATCATTTTGGGAAAGGTATTATGCATCCCAGATTATTTTGTTGGATTATAATGGACAATAATCATAATTTATTCTTCCCAGTTGTTTCCCATGACAAAGAAGAAATAATTAATTATGATGTGTCTGACAGTTTGATCTCAGACTTTTTTGACTATTTCCCAAAACCAAAATTATCCTTAAAAGAAAAGATTTGCTGGGGTTTAAGACAACCTCTGTTAAAAGTGGTGGGGTGGGCACACACGTTGATCTTTGCTCCCTTCCCAAGTCCCATTAAAATATCAAAAATATGAGTTTTAAAATAAGCCAACAAGGGCAAAGTAAAAGAAAATTAGATAACAATAGGTGAAAATATCAAAATTTTGTAATAAAGGAAGGGAGTAGGTGAGCGGTAAGTAATTTAGCATGATGAAAAAAGCTAACACCTAAATACCTGCAGAAGGGGAAATCAATAAAAAGCAAGTTGGGAGTACCTGGGTGGCTCAGTCGTTAAGTGTCTGCCTTTGGCTCAGGTCATGATCCCGGAGTCCCAGGATCCCATAGCAGGCTCCTTGCTCAGCAGGGAGTTTGCTTCTCCCTCTGACCCTCACCCCATTTGTGCTCTCTTTCTTGCTCTCTCAAATAAATAAAAAAAAAATTTTTTTAAAAAGCAAGTTGGTTCTTGCCCTAGAACCTGGAAAAGACTCGGTAACTGTGAAGGCAGGACTGCAAGGCATTGCTATAAACAGGAAGACTGGGGCGCCTGGGTGGCTCAGTTGGTTAAGCGACTGCCTTCGGCTCAGGTCATGATCCCAGGGTCCTGGGATCGAGTCCCGCATCAGGCTCCCTGCTCTGCGGGAAGCCTGCTTCTCCCTCTCTCACTCCCCCTGCTTGTGTTCCCTCTCTCGCTGTGTCTCTCTCTGTCAAATAAATAAATTTAAAAAAAAATAAAAAAAAAATAAACAGGAAGACTGGTTGGAAGTCTATACAGAGAGGTGTTAAACACCCTGATCTCCCCCCAAGCCGGGATATCAGATCACTGTCCTTTTAGAATTCCAAAAAGAGAATGGGAGGACTCTCTTTTGGAGAATGAGCTAGAGAGACCCTAGACTTAAGACTCAAGACACAGCTAAAGGCAGGGGTACAATGTCATAATGAAAAGAGGGAACCTGAGGAAAAGTCTAGAGCAGTAATTTGCAGTAAGCCAGTCTCCTAGCTCTCAACCTGCTCCTACTAAGCTCCTTGATTTCCAGCTGTCAAAATTACCTTGCAGGCAGTAGCTGCTAAGATTTCTTTCTTTCTTTCTTTCTTTCTTTCTTTCTTTCTTTCTTTCTTT
>NC_058407.1:47205437-47243254 GCF_002201575.2 Neomonachus schauinslandi
TTTCTTTCTTTCTTTCTTTCTTTCTTTCTTTCTTTCTTTCTTTCTTTCTTTCTTTCTTCTTTCTTTCTTCTTTCTTTCTTTCTTTCTTCTTTCTTTCTTTTTCTTTCTTTCTCTCTTCTCTGTTTTTGTTTTTATCTTTCTCTTTCATTTCAAGTTTTTATTTAAATTCTAGTTAGTTAACATACATGGTAAAATTGGTTTCAGGTGTAGAATTTTGATTCATCACTTACATATAACACTCAGTGATCATCACAAGTGCCCTCCTTAATGCCCATCACCCTTTTAGCCCATCCCCTCCCACCTTCCCTCCAGCAACCCTCAGTTTGTTCTCTACAGTTAAGAGCCTCTTATGGTTTGCCTCCCTCTCTCTTTTTTTTCCCCTTCCCCTATGTTCATCTGTTTTGTTTCTTAAATTCCACATATGAGTGAAATCATATGGTATTTGTCTTTGTCTGATTGACTTATTTTGCTTAGCATAATACAGTAGTTCCATCCACATCGTTGCAAATGGCAAGACTGTATCGTAAGATTCCTTTCTTAGATAAATGTCTGAACCAAGAGAAAGGACCTACATACACTAATATTTGAGGCCCACAGTGAAATGGCCAGTCTTCCTCAATGGTCAGTGGTAAAACCCACTCAAGCTCATAGATTTTCCATTCAGCTTTTTATGCTCAAATCTTAAATATACACAACTAGCAAAGATTGCCAGATTCTTGGGACACCTGGCTGGCCCAGTCAGTAGAGTGTATGACTCTTGATCTCAGAGTTGTAAGTTTGAGCCCCATGTTGGGTATAGAGATTACCTAAAAATTAAAAAAATTAAAAAAATTAAAAAACAACAAAGATTGCCAGATACTTGATGAAAGCCACTAATGTGAAAGATCAAAATAAACACTTAGAGAAGAGGAACTCAGAGGAAACAGAAGCAAAACAAAACAAAATATAAATCATAATGAATATCTCAGAGAAGTAAAAGAAAATATCACATCTAGGGACACCTGGGTCACTCAGTCGGTTAAGCGGCTGCCTTTGGCTCAGGTCACGATCCCAGGGTCGTGGGATCAAGTCTCACATTGGGCTCCTTGCTCAGCGGGGAGCCTGCTTCTCCCTCTGCCTGCCGCTCCCCCTGCTTGTGCTCTCTCTCTCTCTCTGACAAATAAATAAATAAAATCTTAAACAAAAAAAAGGAAAATATCACATCTATGTAACAAGAAAGGATGCTTTAATAACGAAATGATCAGAGAATAAAAAAAAAGGAGCCCCGGAGATTTAAAAATATGACCACATAGGGGTGCCTGGGTAGCTCGGTAGGTTAAGCATCTGACTCTTGATTTTGGCTCAGGTCATGATCTCAGGGTCGTGAGACAGAGCCCCTCATCAGGCTCTGCGCTCAGCAGAGTCTGCTTGAGGATTCTCTCTCCTACCTCTGCCCCTCCCCCTCCATGTGTGTGTACTCTCTCTCTCTCAAATAAATAGATAAATATTTTTAAAAATATGACATTAATAAAACATTTAATAGAAAAATTAAGAGATAAATTTGAGAAATATTCCTGGAAATAGAATAAAAAGACTGAGATGAAAAACAAGAGAGAAAAGATGAGAAAATTAGAGAATAAAGAAATCAAACATCCAATTAATAGGAATTCTTAAAAGGAATTACAGAAGAAAAAAACAGAAAACAAATGTGTAAAACTGAAGGACACAGATTTCCACATCAAAAGGCAACCAAGTGCCTGACACAGTGGTGTGGAATAAAATTTATACTAATGCACATCCTCATGAAATTTCAGAACAACAGAGATAAAAAGAAAATTTTAAAACTTAAGGGCAGGGGTGCCTGGGTGGCTCAGTCGTTAAGCGTCTGCCTTCAGCTCGGGTCATGATCCCGGGGTCCTGGGATCGAGCCCCGCATCGGGCTCCCTGCTCAGCGGAATGCCTGCTTCTCCCTCTCCCACTCCCCCTGCTTGTGTTCCCTCTCTCGCTGTCTCTCTCTCTGTCAAAAAATAAATAAAATCTTAAAAAACTTAAGGGCAGTGATCTTCAACCTACAGTCCTACATGCAGTCAAACCATCCAGTGTGAGAGGAGGAAAAAAAAAAAACATTCTCAGATGTGTTAGGACAATAAAACTTCTCTGCACCCTTTATCAGGAAGCCTCTGAAGGACATGTTCCATTTTAAAAAGAGCAAATAAGAAAAAAGATGTGGGACCTAGGAAACAGGGATCTAACATAGGAGAGAAGTGAAGGAAATTACAAAAGAAGAAGTGTTGTCCAACATTGACAGCCTTGCAGTTGGTTAAAGAGAAGCCAATTCAGATTATAGCAAGAGGATGAATGGCTCCAGGAGTGTGGACTTCAGAGGCAAAACTACACTTAGAGATGGCTTAGAATGTCTGAACCTATTGAAGGGAGTTTAGCAACTTTGGCTGAGATTTTGGGTAATGAACTGATATAGGAGTAAGTACACGAAAAACTAAGTAAACAGAAAAACAAGGCAATTATTAATAAATACTAAGAAAAACAAAAGACTTAAGAATGGAAACACAACGAAATTATAGTATCATATTATAGTCACCTGCCAGTGTTGGTGCATGCTTATAAAGAAGAACGACAAGGGAAGGGAAAGGGGTGCCTGGGTGGCTCAGTTGGTTAAACGTCTGCCTTTGGTGTCAGGGGTCTGGGATCGAGCCCCATGTCAGGCTCTCTGTTCAGTGGGGAGTCTGCTTCTCCCTCTCATTCTTCCTCTATGCTCTCCTCTTTCTCTCTCTCTCAAATAAATAAATAAATAAATAAATAAATAAAATCTTAAAAAAAAAAGGGAAGGGGGAGTTGAAAGAGAGTTAAATCTTTATATTCCTTGCTGGAGATAAATAGAAAACGTCTATGATTCAAAATCAAGAAATAGTAGAATAAACATGCTCTTGAGATATACGGCAGTAAATACTAGAAAAAATAAACAGCTAGGGGCGCCTGGGTGGCTCAGTTGGTTAAGCGACTGCCTTCGGCTCAGGTCATGATCCTGGAGTCCCTGGATCGAGTCCCGCATCGGGCTCCCTGCTCCGCAGGGAGTCTGCTTCTCCCTCTGACCCTCCCCCCTCTCATGTGCTCTCTCTCTCAAATAAATAAATAAAATCTTTAAAAAAAAAAAAAGTTAAAAAAAGATTACCCTAGTGTTGGGTATTAGATGAGAAAGATTAGGGCAATTTTTCATTAAATTTGATTAATTAATTTAATTTAATTAATTTCATTCAATTTTCATTAAATTTATAACATTTTATTTTACTCTAAAAATAAACACATATATTTTGTGATGAAAAAAATGAAAGTTAAAAAATATATTATGTGAGAAAAGACATATACCAAAATGTTTACAGTGGTTATTTATGAAAACTTTTCAGAATTTTTATTTACTTTGTATTTTTTTGGCATATTCTAAGTTTTCTTCTCTCAGCAATTGTTACTTTTGCAATTAGCAAAATAAGAAATAAACACACAGGGGTGCCTGGGTGTCTCAGTCGGTTAAGCATCTGCCTTTGGCTTAGGTCATGACCCCAGGGTCCTGGGATGGAGTCCCACATCAGGCTCCCTGCTCAGTGGAGAGCCTGCTTCTCCATCTCCCTCTGCCGCTCCTCCTGCTTGTGCTCTATAGCTCTCTCTCTCAAATAAATAAACACAATTTAATAAATAAATAAATAAAATGTTAAAAAAAAAGATTTAGCCTCAGAAAGCAACTGACACTGGTAAATCAAAACTGTATCTAGGTGCATGGCTGGCTCACTTGGAAGAGCGTGCTGCTCTTGATCTCGGGGTTGTGAGTTTGAGCCCCACATTGCAGATAGAGATTACTTAAATAAATTAATTAAAACTTAAAAAAAACCAAACCTGTTTGTATTAATGGAGGGAAGCATTGGCCTGGGTTTTGTCAGAGGCTGTTAAGTAATCACTTGCCAGTGAAACACTGCCATTTCCATGGAGCTGGTAAGGACCTTGGGAGACCATGAGCCTCCTTACTCAGCTGATGCTGTCTCTGCGGAGTCTGGCCCAGGGGTGCGGAGGACTCATCTCTCGTCTCATCTCTGCTGTGGCAGCATGGCTCCTAGGAGAATATGCAGGGGTGGGAGAGATGGAAGGGAATTGGTGGGAGGTAGAGGGGGCACAACACATCAGGCGCTCTAGGGGCAGGTGCTGAAAGGTTAAGGTGAAGTATTCTCGCTTCATCTAGCTGCGTAACAGCCTGGGCAACAGGCCCAGCATCCCTAGCAGCTGCTCCTTGCAAGTCCAGCAGCCTGGCCACAGGTCAGCCTGGCTTCCTGTGGGAACATATCCTGCTTCAGGAGCGGGGCTTGACCCCAATCCAAAAGTGGCATTTTGCTGGACTCTGAATCCATGGGTCCTTGGCAAATGGTAAATACTTTGGGTTTGCCTCATCTAGACCAGTGTATTTATCCCCTCACGGCTTGGTGATCCCTTTCTGTTCTTTTAGTTCTCAATATCCCCGTGACTTAAGCCCCTGCTCTTTGCAAGGAGATCAAATAAGCTAGATAACTTCTTTCTTGGGTCTCCTGACACCATTCAAGCTCTAGACATCATTTAACTTTTGCACTTAATTTACTCCATGGCCTTGTTGTTGCTGTGTTTTGAGTGAGGTAAGCGGTCCACACTGAGAGGAACTAATACTGAATATACACTGGAGGAATTATTTCCACTGTAGTGCTGGTACTGTGCTGCACGAGTCTCTAGTTCCCGGGCTCTAGCCCAGAGGCATGAGTTACTGAGTATGGAACCATCACTAAGTCTAATGAACAGGACTGGCCGCTTGGAAGGTGTTGCCATATATTCTCCCTGCAGTTACAGGGGCGACTGTGCCATCCCGGTGTTGGCTGTGCGCTCACTCTCTCCGCTGCCCCCATGCTTGCTGTTTCTGCAATCTGCTGTGCAGACCCCTGGAAGAAGGGCCAGGATGTCTGGTGAGGCTGGGCGGGTGAGCAGGGCCAGACAGGTGCCTAATCCCAAAGACAGTGAGATACAGCACGTAATCCCAAAGACAATAGGAGACTGGTTTTGGGTATTAAACCGGAGAGTAACAGGATCAAAATCTTTTCTTTTTTTTTTAAAGATTTTATTTATTTATTTGACAGAGAGAGACAGCGAGAGCAGGAATACAAGCAGGGGGAGTGGGAGAGGGAGAAGCAGGCTTCCTGCTGAGCAGGGAGCCTGATGTGGGACTCGATCCCAGAACTCTGGGATCATGACCTGAGCCGAAGGCAGACGCTTAACGACTGAGCCACCCAGGCGCCCAGGATCAAAATCTTTTGTAAAAGTCACTCTAGATTGGACTCAGCAACTGGACTGTTGCCAGGTCAGGTCATCCTGATGGCAGACAATGGTGGGGAGTGGAGACAACTGGGGGCCCAAGAGATATTTAGGAGGTTTGAATAATCACTTTAGATAAACATTACCTGTAATTTTTATAGGGATCATAGAGGTAGGTATTATTTCCACTTTACAGATGAAAAAATATGTGTCCCAGAGAAGTAAAGTCACTTGCCCAGAGAAATAGAGCTGGTAAAGGACAGAGCTGGGAGTTAGACTCAGCTCATTTCCATGGCCTTTTCAGTGTACTACCTTGTAAAAATTGAAGTGGGAAGAGAAGAAACTAAATATTGAGAACCAACTCTCATCCCTTGACAAAGCTATAAATTCTTTGTCTATCCCTTGTCTAATTTTAGTTCCTGATGGAGTTTTGCAAACCCATTTATAGTTTTGCAAACCCATTTTATACATTTATTTTTAAAGTATGAGTTACCTCTGAGAGATTGATCTAACAACTTTTAGATGCCATTAGAGGTTATTTTAAAAATCAATATGCTTGGTGTGTGAACAATAGAATAATTCTGGATGGCTTTTGATTCTTTGTGAATACACTATTATTTCTGCTATCTTTAAGCTGCCAGCGCAAATACAGTTAGAACTTTGGCTGGATCTCACTTCCCTGTTTCACATTATAAACAAATATATTCCTTCCCACTTTGGTCAAGTTACAAAAATCTTTTCTCAATTTACACAATAATTGGGCATTCAACATTGAGAAATTATGGTGAAATACTGAACTGACTTTTCCCATGTGTGATAAAATGTAGTCTTATTTGCAAAGAGATGGATGTGTTCCCATTTTGATTTCCTCTTTCCAGAAGAGCATTCTGATTTCATTTCTTTATTGAGTATGATCTTTGGGATTAAGATTCTGTATGATCTTTTCATTTGTGCCAATGCCATTAAATTTTCTTTCACTGAACTAGAAACCAGTGATTTCAATCTGTAAATTAGCTCTGTAAAATCACAAAACGTTGGAGAAGGAGAGAAAAAATTGTTGCAAATAGGAGAATGAGATCTTCTACTTGGGTTGTACTTTCCTCACCTCTTGACAAACAAACATTTTATTGCTACCCTTAACAAGCAAATAAGATAACATGCTTAACAAATTGACAATAATTTATATGTGTACATATAATGGAAGATAATACAATTCTTTCTCCCTTTTGGCATCACTCCAAGGTGTTTTGGATGGAGCCATACTATCTTCTCATCCCTCCACTCCCAACCCCAGGTCAACTACCTCTAAGAGGTAGCTGGTTGCTGACATGGGAATGGTCTATTTCCAACTCAGTCAAGTAGGAACTGAACTCACAAATATAGTGGCATTTACACACAGGTCTCACAATGACCTGACGAATGAAAAGATGATGAGGGCTACATTAGTGTCTTATGTATTGATTTTAGAAGATAATTTCCTTGACTGTTGATTCAAAATTATTTGCAATTAAAGAGTAATTTAGTAAATGTTATAAAAATATAGAATGATAAACTCTAACCTGCTTTAAAAAATGAGTAAGGGGTGCCTGGGTGGCTCAGTCAGTTAAGCATCCAACTTGTGGTTTCTGCTCAGGTCGTGATCATGGGGTCGTGAGATTAAGCCCCCACATCAGGCTCCATGCTGAGTGTGGAGCCTGCTTGAGATTCTCTCTCCTTCTCCCTCTGCCCCTCCACCCCCTGCTCATGCATGCATGCATGCTTGCTGTCTCTAAAAAAAAAAAAAAAAAAAAAAAGTAAATGTTTAACATCTAGGAACCTAAGATATTTTTAAGTTTCCTCATATAAGTATACTACCTTCTAAAATAGAAAAGTTGACATACAGACACATACACGACTACTAATTTTTGTGAAAAAATAATGGAAATAAAATAAACCTAAATATAGAAGAACTACACTTAAAATACCTTCCTTATGTAAGAAATGAAATCAATGCGGGACACCTGGGTGGCTCAGTCAGTTAAGCGTCTGCTTTCGGCTCAGGTCATGATCCCAAGGTCCTAGGACCCAGCCCCGCATCGGGCTCCCTCCTCAGCGGGGAGCCTGCTTCTCCCTCTGCGTGCCGCTCCCCCTGCTTGTGCTCTCTCCCTCTCTGGCAAATATATAAATAAAATCTTTTTAAACAATAAAAGAACTGAAATCAATGCAAGTTACATATCTCTGTGCACTGTGGTGTGTGAGACCTGGTATAGACTTGAATTTCATGAAGGACCTACTGACAAGGTTTTCTTAGTAGTCTCTTACCTCCCAATTCTCTCCCCTCCAACCCACTCTGCACCCAGAGGATATGAGCCTTGAACTCAGAGCACTCAGTGTTTGTAACATACATATATCAATCACATGTCATCTATGACTTTATTTGGTTTACTGTCATATTGTCCATATAGTCACCATCATGATCTCTTCAAGAGCTTACTCACCTCACAAGGCTTCTCCTCTGCCTTTTCAGTGGGAAGCACACTTACATGTACAATATAGACATTCAACACAATTGATAAATTCACTGTGTAAAAAATGCCTTCCACCTACAATTAAGGTCTAACTCTCCTCTCTTGACCACATGTTAAAATAGGTTTCTGACATTACAAACCATGCAAGCAATACAAACTTACAAATAAAAGCCAATCACAAAACTATGAAAGGATGTGCTTCTTGAACATTAGAGAAGAATTAGAAAGGCTGGAATTTAAAAAAGGGGGAATTTTTTTTTTTAAATAGAAAGCTCAGGCCTCTGGAATAAATTAGAAATAAGACCATATGTTTGAGACACAGGATTCCTCATGCTAATGTAGGTAAAACGTTTTTGTAGGTATGATTCAACACTTCATTTAAAGTTAGTAAGGGAAAATATCTCCATTTGCTAAAAAATTATATATGAATAACTGAATTCTGTAAGAAGTTCCTGTGTAACATTTTATTATAAAATTTAATAATTTGTCCAGCAATTAATTCAATAATTAATAAGGGTTGATTGAATATCTTCTATGTAAGAGGCACTGTATTAATGCTGAGGCTAGCAGGTTGGTTGTTTTCTACAGGACATGCAGACCAACAATTACAATCCAATATAACTGTTGCTTTTTTTTTTTTTAAGATTTTATTTATTTGTCAGAGAGAGAGAGAGAGAGCACAGCAGAGAGAGTGGTAAGCAGAAGGAGAATCAGGTTCCCTGCTGAGCAAGGGCCTGATGTAGGACTTGATCCCAGGACCCTGGGATTATGACCGGAGCCAAAGGCAGACACTTAACCGACTGAGCCACCCAGGTGTCCCTATAATAGTTGATTTAATGTTGGTCTGTACAAAGTACTGATGGAGTGTGGAGGCGACCTGAAGTCTGTGAGGAAGAGACAGTGACAGCTTCACAATATTTCAGCTGAATAAGATTTGGAGGAAGAATAGGGTAATGTTTGGTGGGCAGCTGGATTAGGAGACTCGTGGTAGAAACTCTCTTTGTTTCTTTTCTTTTTTTTAAAGATTTTATTTCTTTATTTGACAGAGAGAGAGAGAGAGAACACAAGCAGGGGGAGAGGGAAAGGGAGAAGCGGGCTCCCTGCTTAGCAGGGAGCCCGATGTGGGGCTCGATCCCAGGACCCTGGGATCATGACCTGAGCCAAAGGCACACATCTAGCTGACTGAGCCACCCAGGCACCCGGACTAGAAACTTTCATGCTCACTCATGTCTGGTTCTCTCTCCTTCCAGAAGAGGATCCTACTTCCCCGCTCTTGTAGTTAGGCAAAGCTATGTAACTAATTCTGTCAGTGAGCTACAGGAGGAAATGACAACGTGTCACTTCTAAGCTGAAGCATTTAATTGCTAGTGCAAAACACTCCAGTACTTTTTATCTACCTTGACAACTAACGAAGTTGTATGTGTCAGAAGGTGTAATTACCCGATGACGGAACCTCTGTCAGCCTGGGTGCCTGAATGACTTTGTGGAGCACAGCCATTTGCTGAACCATGATACGCATTATGACATGGACAAGAAATAAATCATGTGTTAAGCCATTAAAGTTTTGGGATTGTTTTGTTATTTCAGCATTTCAGATAGAGGTAACACAGTTAAAAATAAAAGAAAGGAAGAATAGACAAATCTCCCATGCAAAAGACTTTGTGCCCTCCAGAAAGTGGAGTACAGCTCCACATTCCTTAAGTGTAGCCTGTGCATAGTGACTTCCTTCCAAAGAATACAGCATAGAAGCAGGGGGTGGGGGGGGGGATTAATTTCACAGTAGAGAAACCTGACAAATGCTACTTCAGCCAGTGGATTGAAATGAATATCAACAGTTGTAAGTTCTGCTGATAGCATGCATCCTAGATATGATGTGAAAATGGTACACTCCTTCTGCAATCTTCCTCCCCAAAATACACGAACCTAGCCTAATCATGAGAAAAACATCAGATAAATCATTGCCAGTTAAGGGTCATTCTATAAACTACTCAATTGGTACTCATCAAAACTGTCTAGGTCATCAAAAACAAGGAGAGTTTCAGAAATTATTATAGCCAAAAGGAACCAAAAGAGACACAACAACTATATGTAATATAGTACCCTGGATAGGATCCTGGAACAGAAAAAGGGACACTTGGTAAAAACGAAGGAAATCTGAATAAAGTATGAACTTTAGTTAATAATAACTTATCACTCTAGGTTCATTAATCATAAAAAATGAACCATACTGATGTAAGATGTTAGTAACAGGGGGAAGTGAGGATGGGGTACACTGAAACTATCTGTACTATCTTGTAATTTTTATCTAAATCTCAAACTATTCTAAAATTGTTTTTTGTTTTTGTTTTTTAATAAGAAGATGTAAGAGAGAACATGGTGTGTTCTGGAAATTCCTTTTAAAGTGAGGAATGGAAGTGAAGAGTTTGGGTAGGTAAGCAAAAGATCTTTTATGCTTTTCAAGGATTTGATTTTTAAATTGTATAGGGTGGGTGAGAAATCTCTAGAAGATCTATGGATAGGCTTCAGGGCTATTGCAAAACCTCTGAAATTTTATGAAATTATATTGTCTGTATGTGTATATGTATGTTTTTTCAGAAGACAGTCAAAAGCTTTATTTATTATTTATATGTTCTTAAAGAGAAAAGTACTAAAATATGTTAATGATCACTGCTGAAGGTGATGTAGATACTCTGAAATATTCTGAGCAAGAAAAATGACACAATTATATTTTTTGCATAAATATCATTTTTGGGGGGTGCCTGGGTGGCTCAGTTGTTAAATGTCTGCCTTCAGCTCAGGTCATGGTCCCGGGGTCCTGGGATCGAGCCCCGCATCAGGCTCCCTACTCTATGGGAAGCCTGCTTCTCCCTCTCCCACTCCCCCTGCTTGTGTTCCCTCTCTCACTGTGTCTCTCTCTGTCAAATAAAATCTTAAAAAAATAATAATTTTTTGGTGGTACAGACTAAAGTGATAGTGTGTGCATGTCTGAAAAAGAAAGGCAGGAATAAAGGCAAGGTGATAATAAAGACAGTGATCTTCAAACTCTTTTGATCATGGTCCACTTTGCAAGAGGAAGAAATGATCCCATAACTTATCTTACCATACTGCTGCCACTTTCCTGAGGAAAAAGAACTGAGTCATTAGGATGAAATGTCATTTTTTTAAAAACCAAAGTTTGGTGGAATGGTATATACATCTACTTTAGCATTCAGGTTGTGAGTGTGCATCGTTATTCCATAAAAATGAAGAAAAAAACATTCAGTTTTGATCAGTTCATACTCGTAGGGGGACTGTGGACTGCAAATCATTCTTTGAGAGACTACTGTTACAATCTGCAAGAGAAATAATAAGAAGTCAAGATAGAAGAAGATAGGAGGTACAAAGAGGAGAAGACAGATAAGACATATCAAGGGATATGAATCAGCAGAATTTTTTGATTGCTTGGATGGAAGATATAAGGCAGAGTGGAAAACTAGCTTGACATTTTTGGTTTCTGGTGAACAGAATATGGGGAGTGCAGGATGGCAGATAAACCTGGAGGAGGATGGGGTGGGTGGGAGATGATGAGTCCAATTTTGAATATGTTGTGTTTGAGATCCCAAGTAGACATGCCATGTAGGCCACTGGATCCTGGGATCTTTCAGTTCAGTAAAGGAGGTCTTGGGCTGGAGCTCTAAGTTCCTAATTTAGGACAATAAAACATTCATATTATAGTCTGATTTCTCTATCAGTTACAATAATAAATAGGAATTCCAATTAAAAAAATTTTTATTATACCTCTTGAAATAAAATAGACAACTCAAGATTAGGGAAAGGAGAAGTCAGAGCCAATTAAGAATCCCTGAGATACAGCAAGAACAACTATATACTTATGATTTGAAATTCTTGCTGAATGAAGTTTCTACTGCCTAATTTCTTGAAATCATGTTCCATGCATCTTTGTTTCTCCTTACCCATCTCTCCCTTTTTAAGTCATGGAATTTAATTAAGTGTTCATTTATTTGTTGCTGCTGCTTTGGGGGCTGTTTTAATTTTTACTGATATATAATTTACATTTAGCAAAGTTCACACATTTTAAGTGTACAGCTGAAGGCATTTTTATATATTTCTGTGTAACCAACACAGAGATCAACTTATAGGATATACCCAGCAACCCAGAAGGTTCCTTTATGCCTCCTACCAATCAACACTTCTCCAAAGTTAGCCATTATTTTGATCTGTATTACGGTTAGCTTGTCCTTTTCTGAGCTTCATAAAAACGGAATCGGAGAGTATGTTTTCTTCATGTGTGGCTCACCTCATTCCGCCTCACAGTATGCCTTTGAGAGTCATTCATGTGTTGCCACTTTGTTGCAGTAGTTCATTTTCTCTGTGTAGTATTATTTTGTATAAATTTGGCCCTCTTGCCACACACCAGCTCCTTTTCACCTCTCCTTTCCCAGCGGAAGCTGGGGGCACCAGAGTGAGACGCGGGGACCATGTCGCAACACAAGCTGATGGCCGTTGCCTACCACAACCCTGCTGGCTTCAACTGCAAAGATGAAACAGAATTTAGGAACTTTGTTTGGCTTGAAGACCAGAAAATCAGACACTACAGATCGAAGACAGAGGTAATTTAAGAAACATCCACAGCAGTGACTGGCTCAAATTCTTTGAAAAGTGTCTCAGAGATGTTAACTGTCCTTTCAAAATTCAAGATTATTGTCTCTGAGATTTGCAAGTTTCACTATTACATGTCAGGGTGTTGATCTCTTTTTTTTTTTTTTTTGAGGGGGGTTCTCTGTGCCTCCTGGAGTTGGATGCCTGTTTCCTTCCCCAGATTAGGGAGGTTCTCTGCTATTATTTGCTCCAGTATACCTTCTGCCCCTCTCTCTCTTCTTCTTCTGGGATCCCAATTATTCTAATATTTTTCATCTTATGGTATCACTTACCTCTCGAATTCTCCCCTCACGGTCCAGTAGTCGTTTATCTCTCTTTTTCTCAGCTTCTTTATTCCCCATCATTTGGTCTTCTATATCACTTATTCTCTCTTCTGCCTCATTTATCCTAGCAGTTAGAGCCTCCATTTTTAATTGCATCTCATTAATAGCTTTTTTTGATTTCAACTTCATTCGATTTTAGTTCTTTTATTTCTCCAGAAAGGGATTCTCTAGCGTCTTCTATGCTTTTTTCAAGCCCAGCTAGTTCTTTATAATCGTTATTCTGAACTCTAGTTCTGACATCCTACTTATGTCCATACTGATTAGGTCGTTGGCAGTCAGTACTGCCTCTTGTTCTCTTTCTTAAGGTGAGATTTTCTGTCTTATTCTTGCAGAAAGTGGTCCCTTTTCTATTTGTAGAGTTGCAGCTATTCTTTTCTTCGATCTCTGGTTGAGTTTGCAAGTGTTCAGAATGATTTGATAGCTATCTAGCTGAATTCCTGGGACCAGATAAAACTAAGGTCTCCTGCTCCTCCACCATCTTGGACCAGAACCAAGATTCAAGATCAACAAGAAGCAATTGACTGGCTTCTTGGTTTAGCTGTTAGACTTGAATATGGAGATAATGCTGAAAAAT
Organism: Neomonachus schauinslandi; assembly: GCF_002201575.2. Classification (NCBI taxonomy): domain Eukaryota; kingdom Metazoa; phylum Chordata; class Mammalia; order Carnivora; family Phocidae; genus Neomonachus; species Neomonachus schauinslandi. Next base: position 47,218,817 of record NC_058407.1, read on the forward strand.
ACCCCGACTTGGTAACTGATAATACAAAAAATGCTAACAATGCAGCTAAAACTGCAGAGCCATTGATCAATTTGGATGTAAATTATCCCAGTTTCAAGACTGGTGTAATGGCTTTGGCTAACCTTCTTCAGATTCAGCTCATAATAATTACCTGGTAACACTTAAGGCAATTCGCATTTTGATCCAGAAGCACCTGACACAAAATGCAGATGCTAAAGCAAATCAAACAAAAGACGGCTTTCCTGTTGCTTTAGACAAGCATATTCTTAGTTTCAACACAGGAGATGCATTTCTTAATGAAGCTGCCCCAATACTGCAGTTGCTGCATATAGAAGAGCTACTGACAAAAATTCATGAAGCCATGGTAGCTGTTCAGGCAATTATTGCTGATCCAAAGACAGACCACAGACAGGAAAGTTGGAAGATGAACTTTTTAAGATTTCAGCTTTTCACCTACTTAGTACGATTGGGAACCATGTATGCTTTAGCATGTGTTTGGAAATCAAATGTCACATTTTCAAGGGAAGAATTCTAAAAAATTGACATTATTCTCAAGATTTACCATCACTGATTTTTTTAAATTAAGTTCAGGAAAGTGGGGGAAAAATATACCACAATTTATCCATTCTACTATTGGTGGATTATTTTTTCATTTTTTTGTAAATATGAATAAAGTTGCTATGCACATTCTTGTACATGTTTTTGGTAGGCATATGCACTCAGTTCTCTTGAGTATCATCCAAGAAATGAAATTGTTTGAGTCTAGCATGGGTGTTTGTTTGGCTTTAGTAAATTCTGCCAGATTCCAAAATAGTTGTGCATACTTAGGCTTCTACCAGCAGTGATTAATATTCCCATTTCTCCACACTCTTGGTGTTACCAGAACTTTTCATTGTAGTCTATCTGGTGGGTAGGAAGTAGTGTCTCATTGTTTTTTTGTTCTGTTTGTTTTAAGATTTGAGAGAGAGAGAGTGTGAGTTGGGGGAGTGGCAGAGGGAGAGGGAGAAGGAGAGAAGCAGACTCCCTGCTGAGCATGGAGCCCCACACGGGGCTTGATCACACCACCCTGACATCATGACCTGAGCCGAAATCAAGAGCCAGATGCTCAACCAACTGAACCACCCAGGGGCGTCCTCTCATTGATTTTTTTTTTTAAAACATCTTTTTTGAGGTATAACATACATAACTTAACTTCACATATTTAATGTCCAAATTGATATTTTGACATATGTATACACCTATGAAATAATCACCACAAAGGCAGTGAGCCTACCCATCATCTCCAAAAGTTTTCTGTGCCCCTTTGTAATCTCTTTCCCCTCACCCTCACCTTCCTGTTTCTAAGCAACCACTGATTTGTTGTCACTATAAATTTGCATTTTCTGGAGTTTTAGATGAATAGAATCACACAGTATGTCCTTTTTGTTGTCTAGGTTCTTTAAGTCAACATAGCTATTTTGACATTCATCCTTATCATTGCATGTATAAATAGTCCATTATTTTGATTGCTGAGCACTGTTCCATTGTATGGCTACATCACAATTTGCTATTCCATTCATCTGTTGATGGACATTTGAGTTGTTTCCAATTTTTGGTTATTACAAAAAAAAGCTGTTATGAACACTCTTGTCTAAGTCTTTGTATGAACATATATTTTATTTCTCTTGGGTAAATACCTAGGATTAGAAAGCCTGGATTACATGATAGGTGTATGTTTAACTTTTTTTTTTTTTAAGAGGTATTTATTTTTATTTGAGAGAGAAAGCAGGGGAAGGGGCAGAGGGAGAGGGCGAGAAAAAGAATCTTCAAACAGACTTCCTGCTGAGCATGATGCAGGGCTTGATCCCAGCATCCTGAGATCATGACCTGAGCTGAAATCAAAAGTCCAACACTTAACCAACTGAGCCACCCAGGCGCCCCTATGTTATGACTTTTTTTTTTTTAAAGATTTTATTTATTTTTTTGACAGAGAGAGACATAGCGAGAGCAGGAACACAAGCAGGGGGAATGGGAGAGGGAGAAGCAGGCCTCCCGCAGAGCAGGGAGCCCGATGCGGGACTCAATCCCAGGACCCTGGGATCATGACCTGAGCTGAAGGCAGACGCTTAACGATTGAGCCACCCAGGCACCCCTGTTATATGACTTTTAAAGATACTGCCAAGTATGGTGACTAACATAACATAATAAAATTAAAAAAAAAAAAAAGATACTGCCAAACAGTTTTCCAAAGTGGTTTTAACACTTTAAATACCCACTACCAGCATGCTTGCCAACACACGGTATGGTCAGTCTTCTTAATTTTAGCTATTCTAATAGGTATATGGTGGTATCTCAGTTTGCTTTTGATTTGCATTTCCCTAATGACTAGTGATATAGAACATTTTTTCATGTGATCATTTGTCATCTTTGATACATTTTCTTTGGTAGTGTCTGCTGAAATTTTTGCACCTTTTTATTTTATTATTATTTTTTTTTTTAAAGATTTTGTTTGTTTGACACAGAGAGAGAGACAGTGAGAGAGGGAACACAAGCAGGGGGAGTGGGAGAGGGAGAAGCAGGCCTCCCACAGAGCAGGGAGCCCGATGCGGGAGAGAGAGAGAGAGAGAAAGGAAGAGGGAGGGGCAGCAGGCAGAAACTTGGGACGAGAAAAGGAAAGCTGAACGAGGTCCCCTCCTAAGGTGTATGGAGTCTCCCTCAAGTTCAAAGTATCCACTTTCTGGAGTCAAGAGGAACAGCCCAGGAGGGTGGCGAGAAATCCACCAGAGGTATTCCAGTGTCCAACTATGAAAATCTGGAGATGGGTCAGGAGTTCTCACAAGCAATCCAGACTTCCAACTACCAAAGCCTGAAAACCCAGCAGGCAGGCTGGGAGAAACCCTCCTGGCCATTCTGGACCTTTATGGAGAGAAGGGTAGCTGCCCTCCAAATGCCAGAGGATGGGGAGCAAGACTGAAGGAGATCTCTAAGCACAGAAGAAGGAATATAGACTGAAGAACAAAGAAACCTCCCAAGGAACCCAATAACTGGCAAGGAGATAACCCTATAGTTCTAAAAACTGATGACATGGTTATGAAGCCCAGGTGGTTCTTTAGGATCTTGTTAGCTTTCAGGTCCCAGGCTCTGCTGAAAATAAAGTCCTGATCCCACTCTTATAAATTTGAAGCCAATGGTGAACTGAATCACACTAAAACCATAACACAGCCAGACACAGTTCAACTATAGATCAAATTAATTTCCAATAGTCTGATGGAGAAGAGGGGGATGCATCTGGAAATGGTCTTTAGTGGCAGTGACCACCCAGAAAGAAATCTTTTTTTTTTTTTTGAGATTATAGTTTTATCTCTGGTTACTTAGTGAGGGGTGTGTGTGTGTTTGTGGGGGGTGCATATGTAAAAAAGAAAATCAGTTTGGGTTCATACATTGTGCCATATCACCATATATAAAAATCATCCCAAAATGGATCATAGATCTAAATGTGAAACCTAAAACTGTCTAGAAGAAAACATAGAAGAAAATCTTTGGACCTTAGATACAAGACCAAAAGCACAATCCATAAAAGAACAAATTGATAAATTGGACTTCATCAAAATTTAAAACTGCTGTTCTTCAAAAGACCATGTTAGGGGACTAAAAGACAAGCCACAGATCTCAGATGTGGAGATAATATTTACAAAGCAAATAACTGATAAAGGACTTGTATCTCGAGTATATAAAGAATGCTCAAAACTCAGCAATAAGAAAACAAACAACCCATTTTTAAAAAGGTGCAGGGGCGGCTGGTCCGAGTGCAGTGGTGTTTACAATTAATTGATCACAGCCAGTTAAAAAGGTGCAGGGGCGCCTGGGTGGCTCAGTGGTTAAGCGTCTACCTTCGGCTCAGGTCCCGATCCCAGGGTCCTGGGATCGAGCCCCACATCGGGCTCCCTGCTCAGCAGAGAGCCTGCTTCTCCCTCCCCCACTCCCCCTGCTTGTGTTCCTGCTCTTGCTAACTCTCTCTCTGTCAAATAAATAAATAAAATCTTAAAAAAAAAAAAAAAGAAATGACAGCTCCTTCTGTTCCCCCTCCAGTCCTCTCTCCTCTATAAACAATAAAAATAAGTTATTATAAAGTAACCAGAATAATTAAACTGACCTAAACTGAGCACTTACAGTGCATTAAAGACTAGTCTAAGTACTTATGTGTCTGATCTCATGATTCTATGAGATTTAATAGCCTCTTGAGAAAAATTCCAGACTTTAAAGAGATCACATGCTGTAGCATTTACATATAACACTCTCCTGACTATCTGAATAAACCACAAATCCAAATAGACACGAATGACATGAAAAGATTTTTATAACAGTTGACTCAATTTGATATTAGAATAAGAATGATAGAAATCAGAGAATATTTGTTACCTTCATGGCATCTATTTATTAGGTAATTTTAGAAATTTTTGAGAAAAAAAAAACAATAAGAAGATACCAACTGAAAACATAGCTGTTAAAAATTGATCATCGTAACCAAGACTGGTATGGTATTGAAAAAGAGATAGACACTTAAATCAAGAACAGAATAGAGAACCCAGAAACAGAAACAAATATACTCAGTTAATTTTTGACAAAGGAGCAAAAGCAATTCAACAGAGGAGGCCTTTTCAATAAATGGTGCCAGAGTAATTGGACATCCATTAGACAAAATAAGTAAATAAATAAATAGATTTTAAAAAGAACACAACCTAAACCTCACACCTTATGCAAAAATACACTCAAAATGGATCACGAACTTAAATGTAAAACTGTGAAACTCATAGAAAAGAATATACAAGAAAATATTTGAGAACTATGACTAGGTAAAGAGTTCTTAGACTTGACACTAAAAGCATAATTCATAAGAGGAAAAATAGATAAATTGGACCTCATCAAAATAAAAACCTTTTCCTCTCCCAAAGATCTCATTAAAAGGATGAAAAGACAAATGAGAGACTGGGAGAAAATATTTGCAGATCACCTACCACATAAAAGCCTTTTATCTAGAATATATAAAAACCCTTCAAAATTCAACATCAAAAAAAAAAATCCAATTAGAAAACTGGACATTGACACAGAAAAGACATTCACAGACATTTCACCAAAGAGAATATACAGGTGGCAAATAAACACATGAAACGATTTTTCTTTTTTTTTTTTTAAGATTTTATTTGTCAGAGAGAGAGAGCACAAGCAGGGGGAGCGGCAGGGAGAGGGAGAGGGAGAAGAAGGCTCCCCGCTGAGGAAGGAGCCCTATGCGGGACTTGATCCCAGGGTCCTGCGATTGAGCCCGGCATCAGGCTCCTGGCTCAGCAGGGAGCCTGCTTCTCCCTCTGCCTCTGCCTCTGCTCCCCACCCCTACCCCCACTTGTGCTATCTCTCTCTGTCTCTCAAATAAATAAATAAAATCTTTAAAAAAATAAACTTAAAAAAAAAAGAATGGCCAACTCAAAAAATAATAACAGCAAATGCTGAAAAGGTTGCAGAGAAACTCGATCACTCATACATTGCTTGTGGGAATGTGAAATATAACACCCATTCTGGAATATAGCCCAGCAATTCCTATCAAAATTAAAAATGGATTTAGCATACAATCTAGCAATCCACTCTTGGGTATTTATCCCAGAGAAATGTCTTATTTCCACATAAGAACTTGTACATGAATGTTCATAGCAACTTCATTCTTAATAGCAAAATCTGTGAACTATCCAAATTTCTTTTATAGAGTGAATGGTTAAACAAATTGTGGTGTGTCTACACTATGGAATACTACTCAGCAATAAAAAAGGAACAAATTATTGATACACACAACAGAAGTTTGAAGGAACTTTAAGGAAATTATGCCGAACAAAAAGAGTCAATCTAAAAAGGATATATACTGGATGATTTCACTTATTGAAGGTTGGTGAAATAACCTAATAACAGAGATGGAGAATAGAGTAGTGGTTGCCAAGGGTTTGAGATGATAGGGAAGAGATGGGCGTGGCTATAACTCGGTGACAGGAAGGAGTCTTGTGGTGATGGGTACAGTTGAAAATCATGATTGTGGTGGTGACTGTCCAAGGCCCCTATGTGAGAAAATAGCATCGGGCCACACACAAACACAAGTACATGTATAACTGGTGAAATTTAAATAAGCTCTACAGAGTGTATGAATGTCAATAGCTTTGACTTCCGTGTTGTACTGTAGTTGTGCAAAGTGTGAACACTGGAGGAAGAGCACACAGAGTTCCTCTGTATGGTCCTTTGCAAACAGCTATGCATTTATAATTATCTCAAAATAAAGTTTTTTTAAAAACTGCTATAAACCTTTAAAATATATGTAATTTGGGACGCTTGGGTGGCTCAGGCGGTTAAGCATCTGCCTTCAGCTCAGGTCATGATCCCAGGGTCCTGGGATCGAGTCCCACATCGGGGCTCCTTGCTCAGCAGGGAGCCTGCTTCTCCCTCTCCTTCTGCCTGCCGCTCCCCCTCCTTGTGCTCTCTCTCTCTCTCTGACAAATAAATAAAAATCTTAAAAAAAAAATAAAATAGGGCGCCTGGGTGGCTCAGTTGGTTAAGCGACTGCCTTCAGCTCAGGTCATGATCCTGGAGTCCCGGGATCCAGTCCCGCATAGGGCTCCCTGCTCGGCAGGGAGTCTGCTTCTCCCTCTGACCCTCCCCCGTCTCATGCTCTCTCTCTATCTCATTCTCTCTCTCAAATAAGTAAATAAAATCTTAAAAAAATAAAATAAAATAAAATATATGTAATTTATTTTGATAAATAGTTTTGCAAGATATACCAAAAGGAGTTTTATATCTGTTCAATTTTCCTGAAATTAAAACCCACTACCTTCTCTTCCCTTTCATTGAAAATCTCTCATCAGAATTATTTTAACAATTTAGAAACTGGTGTGGAAAAAACAGGCCAGTGAGAAATATACTTCTGTGGTTGCCAGGTGTCCATAAATGGGCTGAACATTCTGTCATTTTAGGAAAAAGAAAACAATAAGCTAGGCATGAAAATATAGCTTTTATCTTTAAAGTTTTTCCTGTATGTATTGCGGGTTGCTTGGACCTCAATATTGTTTCCATGTTTTATTTACTTATTTAATTTTTATTTATTTATTTATTTTTAAGATTTTATTTATTTATTTGAGAGAAAGAGATATAATGAGCACGAGTTGGGGGGAAGGGCAGAGGGAGAAGCAGACTCCCTGATGAGTGCAAAGTCGTACATGGGGCTCGATCCCAGGACCCTGAGACCATGACCTGAGCCAAAGTCAGATGCTTGACCAACTGAGCCACCCAGGCATCCCTATTTTATTTTATGACAGGAAAAAGAACACAGATGTTGCAAAACTGTGACAGAATTATTTTTTAAAAAGAAAGTAAGTTCTGCGCCTGCAAATCAAAATAAGTTCTAATAAAATATTAGTATTAATCAATATTATTACTGTATTATTAATATAATATTGTTGTATCCAGTAATATTATTTTTTGGGAAGCAGATAAACTAATTTTAAGGTTCATACAGAAAAATGAGTAGTGGTTTTAAAAATATGTCTACAAATTCTTTAAAAGTGGAGCTTACCTCCCCTGTCCTTGAGCATGGCTAGACTTACTTCTAGTGACTATGATAAAGTGACAGTGTGTCGTTTCTGAGGCTGTCATTAAAGTCACGTGGCCTCCTCCTTGCTTTCTTTTTTTTACATCACTTGCTCAGGAGGAAATCAACCGCAACACTGTGAGGATGCTCAAAAAGTCTATGGAGAGGTCCGTGTAATGAAAAATTGAAGACTTTTGCCAAAGCCCACTTGGAAGGAAACCCTTCAGCCTCCATCAAGCCTTCAGATGACTCCAGCCTCAGCTGACATCTTGACTACAACCTCATGAGAGATCTTGCACCAGAAGAACCCAGCTAAGCTACTCTGAAGGTCCTCACCCACAAAAATGGTGAAATTAGTAGCTGTTTACCATTTAAGTCACTTAGTTTTGGGGGTAATCTGTTATAGAGCAATAGGTAACTAACCCAATGAATAAGTAATCACAGCCATAAAATTTAAAAAAAAAGAATAATAAAGGGGAATTAACTTGATCATATAGTAAAACATATTCTAAAGCTTCAATAATTAAAACAGTATGTTACCAGCATATGAATGGACATGCAGATCAAAGAACTATAATAGAAAGTTTATAAATTCTATATCCATGTGAAAATTTAGTATATGGTAAAGGCGACATTTCAAATCAATGGGAGGAAAGATGGCATTTTAACAACTGAAGAGCCATCTGGAAAAATAAGTTGGATCCAGACTCTACACTTTATAATAAAACTAAATTATGGATAGATCAAATACTTAAATATTAAATGTGAAAAAGGATTAAAATAAATTATGGAAGAATAAAAAACATTTATGAGTGGAAACTCAAAAGCCTTAAAAGAAAAGAGTGATAAATTTGATCACACACACACTTTCTGCATGGAAAAAACTTTATGGACAAAGACAAAAGACAAACTGGAAAAATATTAGCTGTTCATGCCCCACATAAAGCACTTATCCTCCTAATTTATAAAGAGCTTTTATGAATCAATAAGAAAAAGACCAACAACCCAATAAAAGATGAGTAACAGACAATTGTCAAAAAAATGAAATATACATGGCTTTTAAACTATAAAAAGATGCTTAATGACACTCAATACAAGAAACATGAATTAAAACTACTGAATGATACCACTTTTAATCACATTGTCAAAGACAAAAAATCTTGATTAGATCCTTTATTGGCAATGGTGTGGAGAAACAGACACTCCTGAGCATTACTGGTGGGAGAGTGAATTGCTATAATCTCTGTAAGATCGTTTTGGCAATTTTGTTGTTTGTTCAAACTACAAATATACTCTAGAGAGACTTGAACCTCTACCCACTGCTGGTAGGACTATAAAACGGTGCAATCATTTTGGAAAATAGTCTAACAGTTCCTTAAGGTTAAACATAGAGTTACCTTATGACCCAGAAATTCAACTCCTAGGTTTCATTTCAGGAGAAATGAAAACATACATTCACACAAACACTTGTACACAAATGTTCATAGCAGCATTATTCATAATAGGCAAAAAGTGGAAACCACTCAAATGCCCATCGATTGATGCATTTTATTTTATTTTAAAGATTTTATTTATTTATTTGACACAGAGAGAGAGAGAGAAGCAGAGGAAGTGGCAGGCAGAGAGAGAGGGAGAAGCAGGTTCCCCGCTGAGCAAGGAGCCTGATGCGGGGACTCGATCCCAGGACTCTGAGATCATGACCTGAGCCGAAGGCAGATGCTTAACCAACTGAGCCACCCAGGCGCCCCAATTGATGCATTTTAAATCAGTGTGTTATATGGAATATTAATTGTGTCTCAGTAAAGCTGTTATTTATTTTTTTTTAGGAAGCCAAAGAGAAAGACTTGTTACATATGGAGGGACAAAAGATGACATCAGAATTCTTGTCAGAAACAATACAAACAATGAAGACATTGGAGCAACATATTTAAACTACTAAAAGGCAAAAATTGTCAATCTAGTATTCTACACACAGAAATATATCTTTCAAAAATGAATGTGAAACACCACACTTCTAAATAATACTTGAGTCAGAAAAGAAGTCTCAAGAGAAATTTAAAAACATTTTGAACTAAATGAAAATAAAAAATACAGGGACACCTGGGTAGCTCAGTCAGTTAAGTGTCTGCCTTCGGCTCAGGTCATGCTCCCAGGGTTCTGGGATCGAGCCCCACATCAGGCTCCTTGCTCGGCGGGAAACCTGCTTCTCTCTCTGCCTGACGCTCCCCCTGCTTGTGCTCTCTCTCTCTGATAAATAAATAAAATCTTTTAAAAAATTTTTTAAAAAAAGAAAAAATACAGATTATCAAAATATATGAATGTAGTGAAAACAGTGCTTAGAGAAAAATTTATGGCATTAAGTGCATATATTAGTAGGGAAAATCTAAAATAAAACATCTAAACTCCCACTTTAGGAAACTAGAGAAAGAACAATTTAAGCCTAAAGTAAGCAGAGGGAAAAATATATAAATTAGAGCAGAAATCAATAAATTGAAAACAAGAATGCAATAGATCAATAAAATTGATAAATCTCTACTAGACTAACCGAGAGCAAGAAGACACAAATTACTAAATTCTGATACAGGTGCTGATTAGTGTAAGTACTGATACAAGAGTAAACCTTGAAAACATCATGCTAAGTGAAAGAAGCAAGTCACAGAACTGCATATTATATGATCCCATTCATATAAAATGTCCAGACCAGAGAAAGATATTGAGAGATAGAAAGTAAATTAGTGGTTGTGTAGGAATAGGCAGGGAGAGACGTTAACAGATAGGTGGGTGATAGCTAAAGGGTATCTGGTTTCTTTTTGAGGTGATGAAAATGTCCTGAAATCAACTTTGGTGATGGGTATACCTATCTGTGAATATACTAAAAAACACTGAACCATACACTTTAAATGAGTAAATTGTATGGTATGTGAACTGTAGCCAATAAAACTGTCTTAAAAAAAAAAAGCAAGGTGCAAAACATTGTGTAGCAGGTTAATATTTGTGTAAGAAAGGATGAGGGGGAGGTGACCAAATGTTCAGTACAAAATGCTTATCCAAGCATAGTATTTCAGGGAGGACTCAGGAAACTGAATATTTTTTGCCTCCAATAGAGAACTTGTAGCTAAGGGACACGTTTGGAAGGAACTTTGTATTATCCTCTTGCACCTTTTGACTTTTGTACCATGTACAGTATTAATAGGCAGATTTATTAAAAGTTAATGAAGTTTAAGCTTTGGGACCCCTCATTTACCTGGGCCCTTCGTAAGGCCCTAGGAGGGACCCTAATAACGTGTTTACATGTCATATGTTTTTGTAAAATTTGCAAAAATGAGATATGTTCACTTCAAACAGTTAATCCTGTTGGTTCTTTCCACTCCAAATTCCCCTCCATTCACTTCCCCTTTTATGTGATGTGTGGGGGAGGGAGAAGCGGGAATCTGGCTGTAAACATTTGGGAATGTTGTTAAGGGAAAATAGACTCAAGAGATACTTGTATTTGGGTTATGTAGATAGCCATCACTTCCTGCAGTTAAATTATTGCTAGTTGATCTGGTGTTTGAAATGACTTCCAGAGATACTCTTATTATCCACCTGCATCCAATGCATCTGGCACTGCAGTAAAAAGGTGCAGGGATGGAAGTTATATTGTACAATGAACATGTCCTTCAGGGCACCTGGGTGGCTCAGTCGTTAAGCGTCTGCCTTCAGCTCAGGTCATGATCCCAGGGTCCTGGGATCAAGCCCCGCATCGGGCTCCCTGCTCAGCAGGAAGCCTGCTTCTGCCTCTCCCACTCCCCCTGCTTGTGTTCCCTCTTTCACTGTCTCTCTGTCAAATAAATAAATAAAATCTTAAAAAACAAAACAAAACAAAACATGTCCTACCACACTTGGCACCAGAAGTATATGGGTGTGAGAAACAAGATCTGAAATACATAGTCACAAGACCATCTGGGAAAATTTTTTCCAGTTGTCAGAATACAATGGTAACCAGAAGATTAGTCAAATGCATGTCAAAATAGAAGCTCTTTCCTGTCAGAAATGTACCTAATGCTGCCAATATCATTCGTCATTTAAAAATTTTTTAAAAAGTGATTTCTAGCCCTGGTGTCAAACTCTGTAGTTGTTGCACCTGTAAAAGTTTAGATACATTTGCCTAAACATTTTCATATCACTTTCATAAATCATTTCATCACATCTTTTTTTTATTTTAAAGTAATATACAAAAAAAGCCCTTCTAATTCCATTTTTGAGCCTCACATTGGTATTGATCCTCACACCATCTTTGGCCACTACCATCCCCAAAATAGCTCATATCACAGATATCTGTTATATTAAATGTTTGGTAATAGAAACTAAGGTTTTAATATTGTGGCACAGGAATGTCAAAATATTTGTAACAACATCTTGCTTTATTCCAGGCAAAGGAAGCAGCACAATGTAAATACACGAAGACTTTAAACAGTTAAATTCATTTAGTGAAATGCCAGTAGTTTACATGGCTAGAATATAGGATACAAAGGGGGGCACAGCTAGAGAAAGAAACTGAAATATAGGAGGGTCAGATGATGAAGGGTCAGGCTAAGGATTTTCCATTTTATCCTATAATGTTCTTAATTTTATATGAGCTTCAGGAGTTTCATGAACCACTTTGAAATTATATGCAAAATATTATATGTGCATAATGTACATTTTTCTAGGGAGAGAGTTCATAATTTTCACTCATTGTCCAGTATCCCCTGAAGGTTATTATTATCCTTACTGTCATGAGTAACCATGGAAGAGCAAGTTACATGATTCATTCACTCAAGAACTTTTGTGTGGGTTTACTACATGTCAGGTATGGTGCTTCCTTGGCTGAAGTGTGAAGGATGATTTGGAAAAGAGGTAGGGCTGGGATGTAGTCATGGGAGGGCAATTTATAGACTTTGGTAACTAAGGCAAGCATGAATTTATAGCCAGTCAGATTATTATCAAGAACTCTCAAGAGAGATTGAGAAAGACTGAGCAGAAAAATACGTAAGTGAGAATAATGTGGTGTCATGGAAGGCAAGAAATTGAATTTGCAATTGGGAAGCAATTGGTGATCTTTTGTTGGATTAATTTTTAGGGAGTAATGGTGATTTAAGCCAGGCTGAAGTGAATTGAAGAGAGAAAGAAACCTGAGAAAGTAAAGGTTTTTTCTACTATTCTTTTTTCTAAATTATATTAAGACATAGTTTGCATTCAATAAAATTTACTCATCTTAAATGCAGTTTGATGAGTATTGGCAAATGTAAACACCTGATTAATCATCACTACAATGAAAATAGAAAACATTTTCATCATCCAAAAGAGTTCTCTCTACCCCTTCTAGTCAATACCTTCTGACCCTGGCCCCAGGTACCCACTGACCTGCTCTTCGTCACTATGGATAGTTTTTTCTTTTCTAGAATTTCCTAGAAGTGCAGTCATACTACAGATACTCTTATATCTGGATTCTTTACCTTATGTCAACATGCTTCTGTGATTTGTCCATGTTGATGAATGTATTAGTAGTTCATTGCTTTTTATTGCTAAGTAGTAATTTATTGAATGGATATACCATAATTTATCCATTCAACTTTTGATGAACACTTGAATAGTTTCCATTTTTTTTTTAGTTATTATGAATATATCTGCTACAAAAATTTGTGTTCAAGTGTTTGTGTGGATATTATTTTCATTCCTCTAGGAGGAGAACTGTTGGTTCACTGGTGTATGTTTATAATAGAGAGCTAAACTGTTTTCCAAAGTGGTTGTCTCATTTTACACACCCAACAGCAGTCCCAACTCTGTAACATTTCGTATTGTCAGACTTCACAATTTTAGCCTTTTTAGTGTCTATATTATAGTATCACATTGTGGTTTTAATTTGTATTTCCTTAATGATAAGACATCTTTTCAGGTATTGTCATTCATATATCTTCTTTTGAGAAGTGCAAGTTCAAATCTTTTGCCTGCTTTTGATTAGTTTTTAAAGAATTCTTGATAATACCCCTTCGCCAAATGTATGTATTGTGAATCTTTCACCCAGCCTGTAACTTGCCTTGTTTTTAAAACAGTGTCTTTCAAAGAGCAAATGTTCTTAATTTTTATGAAGTAAAATTTATCAATTTTTAATGTGTTTTCTGTGTCCTATTTAAGAAATCTATGCTTATACTAAAGTTGAAGATATTTTCTTCTATGTTTTCTCCTAGAAGTTTTATAATTTTAGCTTTTATATCTAGGTTTAGAATGTACTTTGAGTCAGTATTTATGTATGGTATGAGAGTAGAGGTTCACTTTTTTTCCATAGAGATATCCTGTTACTCCAGTACCATTTGTTGACAAGACTCTCTTTCGGGCGCCTGGGTGCCTCAGTTGATTGGGCGTCTGCCTTCGGCTTGGGTCATGATATCAGGGTCCTGGGATCTGGTCCCGTGTTGGGCTTTTTGCTTGGCGGGGAGTCTGCTTCTCCCTTTCCCTCCGCCCCTCCCACCTGCTCGTGCTCACTCTCTCAAATAAATAAAATCTTTAACAAATAATACATTATATGTTTAAAAAAGAAGAAGATAGCAGGAAGGGAAAAATGAAGGTAGGGAAATCGGAGAGGGAGACGAACCATGAGAGACTATGGACCCTGAGAAACAAACTGAGGGTTCTAGAGGGGAGGGTGGAGGGGGGATGGGTCAGCCTGGTGATGGGTATTAAAGAGGGCACGTATTGAATGGAGCACTGGGTGTTATGCGCAAACAATGAATCATGGAACACTACATTAAAAACTAATGATATAATGTATGGTGATTAACATAATAAAATAAAATTTAAAATTTTTTTGAAAAAAAATGGTGTATAGTGCTCAAGGGAGTAGCTGGTCCTGATACCTGATGGTTCTCTGAAACTAAGAATGTAGATGCTCAGCCCCTGTCGTTCTCAATTGATCCTTAGTTGCTAATTCTGATAAAGTAGGAACAAGCCCCACATGGTACCTCACCTGATACCAATTGAGAAGTGATTATTGATTAGAAATGCAATACATCTGGAATTCTCAAAAATTAAACATTAATGGTTCCTTCTTGTCCTGAATAAAGAAAAAAATTAACAAGAAAAAAAATAAAGATAACAAATTACACAATTTGGTAAGTTTTTACATATGCATACACCCATGAGGCCATCACTACAGTTGAGAGTGAACATATTCTTCACCTCCAAAACAGTCCTTGTGTCCCTTCAGCATGTATATGCTTTGTAAAGATTTTCTCCCAGTCTTTTCATTATCTTTTATTATCATAGCAGTGTCTTTTAAAAAGCATCATAAGTATTTAAACTATGTTTAAGTTCCATTTGTCTATCTGTCCTTTTCTTGATTGTGCTCTAAGAAATCTTTGCCTAACACCCAGGTCACAAAAGTTGTCTCCTATTTTTTTTTTTCTAAAACTTTTATGGTTTTAGGTTTTTCATTTAGGTCTGTGATCCCTTTTGAACTCTTTTTAGTTATGTGGTGTGATATATGAGTTCAAGTTAATTTTTTTTGCACATGGATGTCTAATTGTCCCAACACACCATTTGTTAAAAAGCTATCCTTTCTATACATTGCCTTTGTGCCCTTAAAACACTTTTTATATTTACAGAAAAGCTGCAATGATAGAAGAGAGAAGTCCATCACCCGGTTTCCCTAATGCTAATATCTTAGTTTTGACAAACAAACTGGGGTTATGTAAGATGTTAACGTTAACATTAGTACATTACTACAAAATAGCCTTATAACACAGACAAGAAAGAACATTAAGCATTATTCTGAAGTGCTAATAGTTGTGACTATTAAGATTTTAAAAGAAAAATAGAGAATTTTCCTTCAGAGTTCATAATGAACAGTGGCATTCTTAAATTTCATGAAAGTCACCAAAATAATTGCTGCTTTTAACCTATGAGCATTTGAGAAAATATTAAAATGAGAAAAGCAAATTTAGCATTTATCTAAAAAACTTGACTAAGAGTTAATTTTAAAATGGCAAAGTAGGTATAAAATTAGGTGGTTAAAAATAAACAAATTAGCAGGAATTAATAGCAATTATTGGAGATTTTCAGATATGACAACCCTGTTCAACTGCTGACTATTATGTAATATAGTTATGATAAAAAATCCTAGGCATAATTTTTAACTATCTAGCTGTGGCTTTATTCAACAAAGTGAAGCAAGATCTGGATGATATGAACCTACTGTTGAATGACATTTGTGATCAGTTGTGTAACAACAGTTGTGATGACAGGTGTGAACAAAGTGTCCTTTAAAAACATGAATAAGCACACAATATGTGCTCTGTCTAGCTATTTTTTAAAATCTCATTGGAGAAAATATGGCTTCTTCGCTACTAGGATTTGTTGACTTGAAATTCAACATTTCAGGGGCACCTGGGTGGCTCAGTTGGTTAAGCGACTGCCTTCGGCTCAGGTCATGATCCTGGAGTCCCGGGATCGAGTCCCGCATCGGGCTCCCTGCTCAGCAGGGAGTCTGCTTCTCCCTCTCCCACTCCCCGTTTGTGTTCCCTCTCTCGCTGTGTCTTTCTCTGTCAAATAAATAAATAAAATCTTTAAAAAAAAAAAGAAATTCAACATTTCACAACTATTATTTGTATTCTTTTCAGATTCATCTCACAGATGAAGTATTTTAAAGATACCTGCCGACTAGATGATCTGCCCATGATGAAGCTGTTCAAACTTTGCAACATGGGCTCCAAAACATTTTAAGGACTCCAAAATATATTTTCAAAGATTTGAAGAGAAACCGAATCATAAAGAAGATGCAACATGTTTTTTTCCTAAAAGCTGATAAAGCTCTAATACACCATTAAATTCCTTTTAAATAATTATAAGATTATAGGACAGTTGAAAGAATATTATAAAAACTGTTTCCCTGAATCATTTGAGAATAAATTGCTGAGCTAATGTCCATCACTTTCGGTGTATTCTTACAAACAAGGACATTCTCCTACATCACCACAACCAAAATCAGAAAATTAACACTAATATGTTAATCTGATCCTCAGCCCCCATTCAAGTTTCACTAATTATCCCAATAATGTCCTTTAGAGCAAAATAATTCAGTTTACAATCACACATTGACTTTTATAATTAGTAAGTAATTTGTGGGGAGATTTTTGAAATGATGCAAATGTCCCATTCTTTATCAAATCACCCTTCAACTTATTTGTTTGTATCTGTATAGGCTCATTCTTCTTATTTTTACAATGTGGTAAAATCTTTTATCACATTTTTTGCATTTAAAAAATTGTACAATACATAGTATAATAACTGAGTGTACAGCTCAGTAAACTATATTTACACTGTTGTGTAACAGATCTCTAGAATTCTTTCCTTTTTTTAAAAGTAGGCTCCACACCCAATGTGGGCTTAAACTCATGACCCTGAGATCAAGGCTCACATGCTCTACTGACTAAGCCAATCAGGTGCCCCTCTAGAATTTTCTCATCTTGCAAAACTGAAAAACTGAAAGTCTATACACACAGAAAAACAACTCTCCATTTCTCTCTCTTCCAAGCCCTGGCAACCACAATTCTACTGTTTCCACAATTCTAACTGGAAATTTGGAATCATGATTGTGACTGGGGATTACTCTAGATATCTCATGTAAGTGGAATCATACAGTATTTGCCCTTTGGTGACTGACTGATTTCATGCAGTATAACGTCCTCCAGGTTCATCCATGTTGTAGCATGTGACAGGATTTCCTTCTTTTTAAAATCTGAACAATATTCCACTGTGTATCTACACCACACTTCATTCACCTGTTGATGGACGTTTGGCTGCCTCCACCTCTTTGATATTGTGAATACTGCTGCAATAAACAAGGGTGTGCAAGTATTTCTTTAAAATCCTTCTTTCAATTCTTTTAATTATATATTCAGAAGTGGGATTGCCGGATCATATGGTATTTTTATCTTCAGTGTTTTGAGGAACTTCCATAGTGGCTGCACCATTTTACATTCCCACCAGCAGTGCTCAAGGGTTCCAATTTCTCTACATCTTCATCAACATTCGTATTTTGTATTTTTTGATAGTGGCCATCCTAATGTGTATGAAGTGATATCCCATTGTTATTTTGATTTGCATTTCTCTAATGATTGGTGATGTTGAGCATCTTTTCATATACTAATTGGCCATGTGCATATCTGCTTTGGAGAAATGTCTATTGAGGTCCCTTGCACATGCTTTAATCAGGTTAATTGCTCTTTTGTTGTTAGAATTATTTATTCTGGATATTAACCCTTTATCACACATGATTTGCAATTGTCTCCTATTCTATAGGTTGCCCTTTTACTCTACTGTTTTCTTTAATGTGCCAAAGTTTTTAGGTTCGATGTTGTCCCATTAATATATTTTTGCTTTTGTTGGCTGTGCTTTCTGTGTCATATCCAAGAAATCATTCCAAATCCAATGCCATCAAATTTTTCTCCTAAGTTTTCATCTAGGAATTTTATAGTTTTAGGCCTTAACTTTAGGTGTTTAATCCATTTTGAGTTAAATTTTGTATATGGGGTAAGGTAAGGGTCCGACTTCATTCTTTTGCATGTAGATATTCAGCTTTCCCAATACCATTTGTTGAATAAACTGTCCTTTCCTCATTGTGGTCTAGGCACCCTGTCAAAAATCATTTGACCATATATGTGAGGGTTTATTTCTGAACTCTCTATTCTGTTTCATTGGTCTATGTGTCTGTACTATCACTTTTTTTGTTGCCAAATTGTTCCCAATTTGGCCAGGTGAGCACCCATTCTTACTGGCTTCTGGGTCATTTTGATATGTTTCCATTTTCTGAGAACTTACTTGCTTTCTGAAACAAGATGTTCTGTCATTATTATTTTTTTTTTGAGAGAGAGAGTGTGTGTGCATGCAATCAGGGGTGGGGAGGAGCAGAGGGAGAGAGAGAGAGAATCTTAAACAGGTTCCACACTCAGCTCCGAGCCCTACGTGGGACTCAATCTCACGACCCTGAGATCATGACCTGAACTGAAACCAAAAGTCGGCCACTTAACCAACTGAGCTACCCAGGCACCCCTACTCTGTTACTATTCACTTTGCCTGTGACAGCATCAAAATCAGCCATTTCTCTAAGCAGCCCTAATGCCTTTTAGTGGATATAACATTTAGAAGTCAAGATCTAGATACTAGATATCCTCGTTGATATTAAAGTGTCACTGTTCCCAGGCCCTCTGAGTGGATAGATATAGGAAATATATTTACATAAAACTCCAATAAAAAAAAAAACCCACAGGGTTCATTCTATTTTTCATTCTTTCTATATTTTTAATTCCTTTCTCAGAAAGTGAGAAACCTGTCTTCTATCTCCCTTTTCCTTTCTACTCAGTTCCCTCATATGTAACCAATCTCCCATCTCCATTGCTACCCTCTTATACACATGACTATCTCCTCTCCCTGCTTGGGTTCTACCACTCTACACCAGGCCACACTCCTGTATGGATGCCCTCCTCATACCTGCTTAGCCTCTGACTCCCCCTGTTGGGTTACTTCCATACATGGATGCCCTCCTAACCGTACAGGCTGTGGCAACCCACAACAGGCATTCTTCACCTTACTCAGGATCTGACTCTCCATGCCAAGGTGCAGCCCATCATGAAACTTCCTCATTTACTTTGGGCTGTAATACTCTAAAAGGCCATTCCACAATGTGGGCACTGTGGACTCTAACCTCACTTGACTACCTCCCTGTACCACATACACACACCCCACCCAGGCTACTCCTTCCATATAGACACCCTGCTAATGCCATCTGGGCTCCAACGGTCTATGTAAGGCTGCCCCCATGTGGGCAGCCTCATCACCCTGCTTGGCTCTACACCACACACTAGACCAGCTACCCTGGACTCCCTCTTCACCCTGCTCAGGTGAGACCAGGACACCCTTTTCTATTCTCTGGATGGTTTTATGTAATTGGTGTTATTTCTTCCTTAAATGTTTGAAAGAATTCATCTGGTGGTTTCTTTGTGGGAATTACGAAATTCAGTTTCTTTTTTTCTTAAAAGATTTTATTTATTTGAGAGAGAGCACGAGGTGGGGAGGAGCAGAGGGAGAGGGACAAACACACTCTGCGCGGAGCCTGGAGCCCAATGCGGGGCTCAATCTCACAACCCCAAGATCATGACCTGAGCTAAAATCAAAAGTCGGACCCTTAATCGACTGAGCCACACAGGTGCCCCTCAGTTTCTTTAATAGACAAAGGACTACTCACTTTTCTCATTTCAGTTTTGATAAGTTGGTTTTTGCCTGTCGAAATTTGAACTAATTTTCCCCTTTTCATTCCTGATGCTGGTTAGTTTTACCTTCTCTTTCTCAATCTCTATCAGTCTCATTAGGGGCCTAACTTTTTAATTACCTTTTCAAAGTACCAATTGTTGACTATGTTGATTCTCTGTTTAGTATTTACTAAGTTCTGCCTTTATCTCTATAATTGCCTTCTATTTCTTTTAAATTTCCTGTTGGTTTTGGTATCTTATCAAAGTAGCTTAGATTGGTGGCTAGCAAACTTCTGTAAATATTTTTGGTAAATACTTTAGGCTTTGTGAGCCATAGAGTAGCTCTCACTATGTTGTTAGAGTACAAAAGCAGCCACAAACATACATATATGAATAAGTGTAGGTCTGTTCCAATAAACCTTTATCTACAAAAACAGGCAGAGGGCAGGATTTGACCTAGTGGGCCATATATTGCTGGCCCCTGGCTTAGATCATTCGATCTCTTATAGGTCTGTTTCCATTACCTGTCATTTCTCTTAAGTTTTGTCCATTATCTTGTCTTCTAGTAGGTAAATCAGGTTATTTTTGATTGAGTGACAGAACTGCACTTGAAGGACTGTAGATAGTTTGAAACTCTGGATGATGTTAATCTTCCTCCAGGTAACTCACTTCTGCTTCTGCCAGGCAGGTAGACTCACTTGCAGTACCTTTAATCCAAACAGGGATTAAGAGGATTTTGAAGCTGGATGAGCTCTCTGGGGTCCCAAATGAAAACCTGATGTGTATACTTTTTCCTTGCAGCCCTCAACTCTAATTTGTGTCCCTTTAGCCCCATGCATATTAAAGATTGTGTTTAGCTTTTTTTTTAAAGATTTTATTTATTTATTTGACAGAGAGAGAGAGAGAGAGCGTACAAGCAGGAGGAGTGGCAGGCAGAGGCAGAGGGAGAAGCAGGCTCCCCGCAGAGCAGGGGAGCCTGACGTGGGACTTGATTCCAGGACCCTGGGATCACAACCTGAGCCAAAAGCAGTCGCTTAACCAATTGAGCCACCCAGGTGCACTGTGTTTAGCTTCTAGACCTCTTAGCCTCTACTTTCAGAATTGAAATTTTAGACTATTTTTCAGAATCTCACATGCCTGACTTTTATCTCCTTTCCTAGATTTCAACCCTGCGATTCTTCATGTATGCGTGCTTTTGATGCTTTCAAACAGATACATAACTTCTCCAGCTTTCCCAGCTGTTTTAGGTGAGAAAGTAGGCCTAAGCCATTCATTCTGCCGTCAATGGAAACAGAACTCTCTTTGTAGTAACCTAGTACACAGTGTGCCTTTTCAATGTAGAGATTTGAGTCTTCACCTCAGAAAATGATGCTGATTTTCTATTTAGAACTTCAATTATGTTAGGCTTTTTTTTTTTTTTGCCTGCCCTCCTCCTATTCCCATAATTTAAAAATAGCAATAATTTTTAAACCTTTAAAAAAACCACTTATCTTATTGTGCTCCTTTTCAATTTTATTTTCATTTCTATGATGGTTTTTCTTTTTTCCTTTCCTCAGTCCTTCATTTCATATTTCATCTTCTATTATCCAGCTATCTATCTATATATATATTTTAAAGATGTTATTTATTTATTTGACAGAGAGAGACACAAGCAGGGGGAGGGGAGAGGGAGAGGCAGGCTTCCCACGGAGCAGGGAGCCCGATGCGGGGCTCCATCCCAGGACCCTGGGATCATGACCTGAGCCGAAGGCAGACGCTTAACGACTGAGCCACCCAGGCGCCCCCCAGCTATCTATATTTTTGTATTTGACGCTGTTTTCTTCTACCATAGCAGTAATTGCCTCATTGTCTGCAACTTCTGATGCATGGCAAATGTTTGACTGGTTGACTCCTTTCATTTGCAGGATCTGGGGAAGAATATAAACAGGAGCCCCTAACCATGCCTAAATTTAAAAGTTATTAAACTTTAAAACGATGAAATAAAATATATTCAGCCATTCTACCTCGACAAATATACCTTCAAAACAACGAAAGATGTGTAAAGCTATGGTTTTTATGATTGAAACTCAGTAAATATTAGACAACTAAATTTAATTATTACTGTACATGTCTAGGTGTTCTCTTGAGGGACCAGCAATGCTTGCATACAGCATAAAATAAGCACATTATTTCATAAGTTATATTACTTATCCCATGAATTTTATTTTTTGCCTTTATTTCGGCACAATCATTAATAATGTTATCCTATTTTCACAGAATTTGCATTCCATTGACAGTAACAATCTTCAAGACTACAAATTTAAACATAATCTTATTCAAAGTACACCAAATTTGTACGGAGGTGTATACACTTTGGTACACTTTGAACATAAGGAGAAGAAATTCAATGCTTGGCACTTAGTGGGAAATTGCTTTGTTATGCAGGTATCTTTTGCATTTGTGCTAAGGAAGAACTTGACAATTAGTCTTTTCTGTGTCCCCAAACTTCGGACACTCAAATCCTCCTTGCTCTATTCTATGAAGCAATGTAAGTAGCAGCACAACCCACAAACCTGCATGGTATTTGAACACAGTTGTCTTTTGAAGATACTAGGCAGAGGATATGGAGAAGCATTTCCCTAGGGTCTGAATGTGGTTATTCACAAGAGCAGAAGTTTAGAATTCCTAATTGCACTGTGCTGGTACTGAGCATCGGAGTCAAAGTGACAGTGCTGCCTATGTGTTAATATATTTGTGTGCCTGTGATATGTGGGTCCCTCTAAAGTGTGGGACCCAGAACAGGGGCTCCTTTTGTCTAGATCTATGGGTGGTACCGGAATTTGGTTATAATTTTCATCTTCTGCACAGTTTTTTCTGATTACTTTTTTTTTTTGTCTGATGCCAAGGTTTATTGCTCTACTCGCATTTTTTTCTTTAGTATGTTTGTATCGGTGCAATGCCAAATACTTCACACCGTATATCCCTGCTGGCTCTTTCTAAAAGCTGCTATCTGTCCCTCCTCCCCAACTACTCCAATAGTCTCCATTCGCACTTGTTTTCAATACATCTTTTGTCATTTGTGGATTTTGATCTATAATCCAGTTTTACAGGTCAAATTGTGCCTGTCCCCTTCTGCAACGCCCCCCTCAAAAAGATATGTTGAGATCCTAACTCCAGGTAGCTCAGAATGTGACCTTAGAAATAGGGTCACTGCAGATGGAATTACTTAACGCTGAGTTATACTAGAGTAGGGTGGGCCCCTAATCCAACATGACTGGTGTCCTTATAAACAGTCATGAAAAGTCAGAGGCACACAGGAAGAATGTCATAACAAAGCAGAGATTGGAGTTATGCAAATGCAAGCCAAGGAATGCCAAAGATTGCCAGCAAACCACCAGAAACTAGGAAAAGGACTGCCCTACAGTTTTCAGAGGGAGCATGACCTTACTAACACCTTGATTCTAAACTCCTAGTCCCCAGAACTGTGAATCAGTAAATTTGTTGTACTGCGGGTATGCTGTTACAGCAGGGCTAGGAAAATAATACACAGGCTGTCCTCCTGCCTGCTTGTTGCTTGGTCGGTGTCTAGAAGGGGGAAGGAACTTTGGATCTAAGCTGTCACAAATTTCACTGCCTACCATTCTCCACATTTACAAAAGAACTCTGTCACTAGAATTCCCTACATGATTACTCCATAAGGAATGGGTTCCTGTTCTGCATACTAACCTACAAAGGATCCTGAATAAATATATACAAGCAGTATTTTCATACATGGAGGCAAATGAACTTCTCCATAGTATAAGTGTGACTACAATATGGAAGGCTTTTGAGTTACTGTGAGCTTGTGTCCTTGCTAAGTGTTTGCATTATTGGGAACAAAGGCTCTCTATTAGTAGATGCACAATAAGTTCTGGTAAAAGTCCATTATGCCCTCCCTCCAAGTCCCTGTGAGACACAGTCTCACTATGTGAGAGAAATGGGAAGCTCCATTGTTAGGACTATGGAAGTCTCAATGAAGTCACAACTCTAGATACTTCTGCTATGCCCTGACCAGTAGTAGCTCATTGGAAAATACCTATTTTGCAAAATTGTGTACTTCTTGGGGACTTCAAGTTTACATAAGGCAACAAGTGCAAGAGGGCTTTTCAAACAAGTGCAGAGGGCTTGGCCACTCTGAATAAATCATCATGACACTTGATTTGTGCAACAGTCTAAACACCTATCGATTAATAACATCCCTACGCAACTACTTTCCCATTTATTTGCTCTTCACAGTATTCTTTTAAAGACTATCTCCTTAAAAAAAAATAGACTATCTCCTCTCTCTCCTCTCATTCCCTTCCAAATCCACTCCATTAATCTTTTTACACTCACCACTCCACTAAAGCATACCATTCAAAGACACCAATGAATTCTGGATTGTCAAATCAAATGGTCGACTTAGTCATCTTATTGAACCCCTCAATAGCATGTAACACACTCCACAACCTCTGTTGTGAAACTTGGCTTGAGACACCCTCCTGTTTGTTCCTTCCTTCCGCTGTTCCTTCTTTCTCTCCCCTTTTTGGTTCTTTCACCTCACAGGCTGCCCCCTCTCAG
>NC_058407.1:47243264-47323362 GCF_002201575.2 Neomonachus schauinslandi
TCTCTCCCCTTTTTGGTTCTTTCACCTCACAGGCTGCCCCCTCTCAGCATCATTCCATTTTCCCTCTTTCTAGCCATAGAAGCACCTCAGAGTTCAGTCTGCCGACCTTTTCTATCATCACCTTCTTGATGATCTCACCTGGCCCCACTGCTTTATTATTATTTTTTTAATTTAAATCAATTAACATATAATGTATTGTTTCAGGGGTACAGGTTTATGATTCATCAGTCCTATATAATATCCAGTGCTCATTACATCACGTGCCCTCATTACCCCATCCCCCACCCTCCTCCCCTCCAGCAACCTTCAGTTTATTTCCTAAGATTAAGACTCTCTTATGGTTTGTCTCCCTCTCTGGTTTCATTTTTCCCTCCCTTCCCCTATGATCCTCGGCCTTGTTTCTTAAATTCCACGTATCAGTGAGATCATATGATAGTTGTCTTTCTCTCATTGACTTATTTTGCTTAGCATAATACCCTCTAGTTCCAGCCATGTCATTGCAAATGGCAAGATTTCATTTTTTGATGGCTGCGTAATATTCCATTGTATATATACACCACATCTTTATCCACTCATCTGTCGATGGACATCTGGGCTCTTTCCATAGTTTGGCTAATGTGGACATTGCTGCAGCCCCACTGCTTTAGTACTTCATCGTACAAATGTCCTATTTATCTATTGTCAGTGGACATCTGAGCTGTTCCCAGTTTTTTGCTATTAAAAATGTTGCTATAAACGTTCTTGTAAATGCCTCCTAGTGCAGAGATAACAAGTTTTCCTAGTGTATATATGCACATTTACAAAGTAAGGCTAACCTGGTTTCCAAAGTGGTTGTACCAATTTACACCCCTTCCAGCAGTATTTTTCATTGCATCACATCCTAGCCAATACTTAGAACCAATTAAACATTTTTTGCCTATCTTGTAGATATGAAATGGCACCTGTGATTTTAATATGCATTTCTTAGATTACTAATGAAATGAGAAATCATTTCATATACTTATGGAATGTTCTGTGAAATGTCAGTTCATGTATGTTGCCCATTTTTCCGTTGGGTTTTTGTCATTCTCATAGATCTGGTGTTTTATATTCTTGATCCTAGTCCTTTCAGATTGCAGCTTCTCTTTGCACTGTCTTTGTGGTATCTCCTAATGAGTATAAGTTCTTAATGTATTCACATTTATCAATCTTTCCCTTTGATTTGTACTTTGCCTTAAGAAATTCTAATCCACAGTCATAAAATTATTTTCTAGATTTTATGTTTTCCTGTATTTTCTAACTTTGCCTCTCACATTCAGTCCACATTTAATCCACCTAGAACTGGTACTTATGTATAGCATTAGGTAAAAATCCTAGTTTTTCTCAGTATAGTCCACAGTAATTTCCTAGATTCTAGCATAAATCTAGCTTTCATATATGTGGTTTTGGCCTCTCTATATTGTTACATAGTCTGTTTATCTATTCTTGCACTAAGACTTATTACATTGCACTACCTTATTACAAGTTTTGCCTGACGGGCGTCTTCCCCCATCTCATTCTTGTTTATCATTTGCCTTTAACTTCCACATAAAGTTGAGAAAAAGATTATCAAGCTCAATAACAAAAAGAAACAAACCTCTTGGAATTTTAATTGAATTTGTACTAATGCTAGATCAGTTTGGGGGAACTGTCATATTTATAATACTCTTTTTATTCATGAACATGGTATGTCCATTAATTTGGATCTACATTAATGTCTTCCAATAAAGGTTTAAAACTCTCCCAAAGAAGGTTTCCACATCTTTTATTAAATTTAATACTAGGTACTTTATATCTGATCTCTGTATTTTGTGTTCACAGATCTTGCTAACCTATTAATTCTAATAATTTAACTTCAGTCTTTCACATCATCTCCTATCATCTGTAAATAATGACCACCAAGACCCACGATTACATTCTCTAGGGTGGCTCCTCTGACTCCCAAATAATTACTGCTTTGCTACTGAATCTTTCTAAATTTGTTTCCTCATCTGTAAAATGAGGAACCCCAATAATACTGTTTTGACACTTACTTGAAATAACACATGGGAAATGGCCAGCATGTATTAGTCTCATCAACTCTTTTCTTCCAGACAGCACATTGTTGTTGTTGTTTTTTTATACTCAAGGTATTGCAATAATTTTGAGTATGCACTGAATAGAAATTATTCTATTTCCTGGCTCCCCAAAACAGAAAGAATATTCCTTGGCTTATAGCTCATTCCTGAATCCCATACTTAGCAGAGAGTAGGCACTCAAATGCTAAAAAAGATAGGCTTTCATCTAGGGTTAAAAACAAAAACAGTACTATATACCTAAAGTTAAGCCCACTGCTACACCTACAATGAGAATTCTGTTCAGAACATTAGGATACTATATACACCTCTTCAAACAAAGAAACGTTAACTATATTCTCTAATTAAAGTAACAGTCTCTGTAGAAGTACAAAATTTGCAGGTAAAAAAAATCCCTTCCAATGACTGTGTGCATTGAGCAAATTCAGAAATATTTTCAGTATAAGCATGGAAATAAAAAAGATTTTAACTGAATAACTGGTTTTATTAACTGATTCCATCAGAAAAATCGGTATTATTTTTATTATCTCATTCTGGTTTGACTATACTGTGCTGACTTAGCAGAGATATTGGATTATAAAAGAATCTTTCAGATCTTTCTTGGATATTGGAATTTGGCTTCAATCTTTCAGTTCTTGTGTCTGCCCTTTATTGGTTGTATTAGTTTGGGCCTGAATGCATACACTGAACTCAATTATAAAATGGAATTACTAAATCATGACTTACCCTTTTCTTACATAAAGCCATCACTAGATGGCAGCATAGTTTTTAAAATTTAAGTGTTTAAAATATTTTAAACACTTAAAATATTTAAACTATTTAAGTCACTGTAAAAAATCACAAGATATTTAAAAATAAGATGCCAGTTTTTACCTCCAAAATGGATATATGTATTTTAAAAGCAACCATTATTGAAAAGTTTGTGGAGAAATGTGATTTTTCACATACAGCTGGGGTGAAGGTAAATCAAAGGGCAACATCATGTGTCAAAAAACCTCAAATGTTCATATTCATTGAATCAAGCACTCTAAGAAACTGCTTTTTGGAAAACAGAGATATATATTTACATTTATTTACAAGGATATTTACTGCCGTATCCTTCATACTAGTAAAAAATCGAGTAAAATAACCTGAATACCCAATGACAAGAACTGATTAAAACTCTAAGTTGAAATACCAGATAGCCATTAAAAGCTTAAAACCCCAATATGTTGATCATTACTGTACATAAGTCACTTGGGCATCTTGTCCAAAAGCAAATTCTGATTCCCTAAGTCTGGGATGGAGCCCCTGATTCAGCATTTGTTAATAAGTTCCCACTAACATGATGCTCACATTGGTAGGCTATAGACCACGTTTTTAGTAGTAAGCTTTTAGACCATTTAATAAGAAAATGTTGATACTGTGTTAGCACTCAAACGGCCCCCATATAACCTACCTATACATTTTCTCTATAAGGCTTATTCATATAACATACATGTCCAAAATCAACTTTATTTTTTTAAATAATCTCTACACCCAACATAGTGCTCGAACTTGTGACCCCAAGATTAAGAGTCACTCGCTTCTGAACGAGCCAGTCAGGCACCCAAGAACTTCTGCTCTTACTAATTATATGTTTACTATTCAGTTGTGTTTGCTCTTAAACTATGTCAATAGTGTTTTTCCTGTGATTTCATGAGTATTATATAAAGATTTTATTTATTTGACAGAGAGACACAGCAAGAGAGAGCACAAGCAGGTGGAGTGGGAGAGAGAGCAGCGCAGGGAGCCCGATATGGGGCTCGATCCCCGGACCCTAGGACCATGACCTGAGCCAAAGGCAGACGCTTAACGACTGAGCCACCCAGGCGCCCCTCATGACTATTATATAAACCATTGAAATGAGTGTAAATAGAATTGGTTCAATGAAAACTAAGCTTAATACTTTGTTTTTGTTTTTTAAACTAAACTTAATATTTGGGAGACTCAATAAAGCGTCACTTTAAAAATCAGTTGACAATGACACACCACTTCATACCCATTAAGATGGTTACCATCAGAAAAATGAAAAATAAGTGTTGGTCAGGATGTGGAGAAACTGAAATTCTTATGCATTGCTAGTGGGCATATAAAATGATGCACCTGCTGTAGAAAAGTTTTGGGGTTCCTCAAAAACTTAAACAGAATCACCACATAAGATCCAGCAATTCCACTGCTAGGTATATACCCAAAAGAATTGCAAGCAGGGACACATACTTGGACACCAATGTTCACAGCAGCATTATTGACCATAGCCAAAAGGTGGAAACACCCTAATGCCCATCAACAGATGAATGGATGAAAGGTGGTATATACATACAATGGATGAGTCACCCATTAAAAGGAAATTCTGATACATGTTACACCATGGATGAACCTTGAAAATATGCTGAGTGAAATATACCAGTAACACAGGACCACATAGTATATGACTCCACTTATATGAGGTACCTAGAATAGGCAAATTCATAGAAAGTACAGTAGAGGCTGTCAGGGACTGGGGGTGAAGTAGGAATGGGGAGTTATTGTTTAATGGGTACAGTGTTTGCTTCGGATGATTCAACAGTTCTGGGAAGGGATAGTGGTGATGGCTTCACACTGTGAATGTATTTACTGCCACTGAAATACACATTTAAAAAATGGTTAAAATGACATTTTTAAAATGTTTTACCCTCTAAAAGACGCTGCTGAATTAGCTCTTACAACTAGTATTACAGGGTTCCCTGCTAACCAAAAGTAGAGCTATAATGGCATAAAGTGAAGGAATTACCATTAAATTACATAGAAAACTTTTTGAGCACTCCCAGGCCCAAAAAATAACCTCAGGCTTTTGTAATACGCTAGGACACATTTTGCTAAGGGATATACAAAATAAATCAAAACAAAGCACAGATGCTCACAGTTCAAAGCCATGGTGGTGTGATGCTGAGTGGTTTCCAGGGAAGGAGCTTGGTGGTGCCACTCAACTGCTCAGGGTACACACATTCTCTGTAACAGCTGGCTGTACAACAAGTGCTTAACACTATTTTTACTTTCTGCCTTTTTCCATAAAAGCAAAAACCCTCTTCAGATTTCCTTTGGTTAGCAAAAACAAGGCACTAACGTCTTTCATAAAAGTGGCATAAATGAGAACTTTTGAAAACTACGGGATACCTGTGTAAGCTTAAGCTATCAAGATAATGTGGTAGAGCTACTAATTTAAAAGACATTCATTCATTTATTGAACATCTATGTAGCATACGCTGATGTAGGAACTTAGGACTTAGAAAATAAACAGGATCCTTGCTTTCAATGGCCCTGTATATTCTAGTAGACAACAAACACACCATACATTGTGTTAGGTAACATATATTGTGTTAATAAGCACTTGGGAAAATAAAGCAGAGTAAGGGACTTACCAGGTTCCATTCTTCAAGAGAAAGCTGAAAATAAACCTTATTAAGATGACACTGTCATGCAGATATCCAAAGCATTCCAGGCAGGGGAAATGGCCCCTGCAAAGCCTGAGAGGCATAAGTATGCCTGGTCTGTTTGAAAAAAACAAGGCCAGAGTGGCTGGAATGTAATCAGCGGGGAGGGGAAAGTGGTATTGGCAGATGTGGTCAGAGAGGTAACATTTAGGGGCCAAATCATGGAGAAACCTTTTAAAGACTGGAGCTTTCCTGATAGAAATGGGGAGCCACTGCAGGATTTTGAAGAGATAAAATAAAAAACTGACAGTTGTGCTGGAAAGATTGTAGGGAGGCAAGAGCAGAAAATGGGGAGACCTATAGGAATTATTGCAGTAATTTATTTTTTTTTTTTTAAAAGTTTGAGAGAGCAGGGAGGAGGGGCAGAGGGAGTGGGAGAAGCAGGCTCCCTGCTGATCAGGGAGCCCAATACGGGGCTCAATCCCAGGACCTCGAAATCATGACCTGAGCCACAGGCAGATGCTCAACAGACTGAGCCACTCAGGCACCCCTACTGCAGTAATTTAACATGCAAATGATGAAAGCTGTGGAAGTAGTTAAGTGGTCAGATTCTAGGTATTTTCTGAAGATAGCCCCCCAAAAAAAAAAAAAAAAGATTTCCTGATGTATTGGATGTGAGGTATTGAAGGGTCAAGGGTGATTTCAAAGTTTGGATCTAAGCAATTGAAATGATGGTATTGGGTGTCAGCTATTGAGAAAGACTGTGGGCTTAGCAGACAGTGGGGAAGTGTGAGAGGATGAAAAGAGTTCAGCATGTTGTTTGATGTGCCTATTAGATATTTAAGGTGTCTAATAGACAGTTTGGGGAAAAGGTCTGAATTGGAAATATAAACTTAGAAACCGACAGCATATTAATACCTAAAGCCAGGAGACAGGGAAAGAGCACCAAGGCATTCAGGGAGGCTAAGCCTCCTCAGAATACCCCAAAATTAAAAATCTAGGGAAGAAAAACAGCAAAGGAGACTAAGAAGGATGTAGGGAATAATAAAATGTAAATAAAAATCATTTAGAACTCCCTACTTTATCTGCCTACTTACATTAGCTGAGAAGAGGGCATGTTCCATTCTCAGTATTTCAGTAAACAGGATAACAACTGGTAGAAGGTAACTTTAGGTAGATTACTGCCCCGGTATCCTTGAGATGAGAGAGAAGTTGTGCCATTTATCTCCATCCTCCATTTCGTGTCCATTCATATACTCAGATCATTTAGAAAGTCAGGGACAACATAAAACAGATTGCTATAAGCTTTAGATAGGCAGTCTCCCACGGTGCACAGATAACAGCATGTTCACAAGTAATGTGGAATATGAAAGAGTTTAAGTTTACTTTTTTTTTTAGTTTTAAATTTTATCATGGCTATAATTACCTATTTTTTACCTTTATGATTACTGTTTGTGGTTTTTATCTTAAGATTTTATTTGAAAGGGAACGCGCACGCGCACATGCACAGGTGGGGGGAGGAGAGAGGGAGAGGGAGAAGCAGACTCAGGACCTGATGATGACCTGAGCAGAAGTCAGGTGCTTAACCGACAGTTACCCAGGAGCCCCATAACTTTACCTAACTGGGGTAGAATGGCTGCCAGCAATCCTGGAATAACTTCCGAGTTGTATAAAAATAACTTCAACAGACAAGTGTTTACAATGGATATACTATTAACTGAAAAGCCAGCCATCACTAAATTCACTGAGTAACAATTAGCTCTAGGCTTCACATTTCTGCAAATCACTTTCTAATATATTGAGCATGTTCTTGGGATAGGTTAGATGCTTAGGAAAATTTTTTGCTCGTATTTTCATTTAAAGTGATTCCCCATCCAACCCACCCCTACCCAGGGAAATCTAAAGAGGCAATAATGTAAAATGATTTAGACACTTTGGGGGATTAAAAAAACCTAAAGTGATACACAGTGATATGTATCCAAGTTTCTATACTGTACTGGGGTAAAGCCCAACTTCTTAGTCAATGTCCAAATTTTCCACAATGTTAACATTTCCATAAATGTTATACTCATCTCTCATATCTAATAGGATAGCTATAATAATTACAGAGGTAGAACCCATGCAAGTATTCACATTTTTTAAAGATTTTATTTATTTGACAGAGAGAGACACAGCGAGAGAGGGAACACAAGCAGGGGGAGTGGGACAGGGAGAAGCAGGCTTCCTGCGGAGCAGGGAGCCCGATGCGGGGCCCGATCCCAGGACCCTGGGATCATAACCTGAGCCGAAGACAGACACTTAACGACTGAGCCACCCAGGCACCCCTAAGTATTCACATATTAAAAAAAAAAAAAAAAGAATACCACTAAGTTGCTAAGGCCTAACACAGAAGTATCCAGCACAGTATCTTGCAGAGTAGGCATGCTCAGTGTTTGTGGAAGTGTAACATTTTAAGGTAATATATTCCTAAGTGCTTACAGTTCAGGTATCAATAGAGGGTAAGTTAGCACTTACAACGGGGGTGGGGTGGGGTGGGAGGGTCTTAGTTTGATGACATTCAGCAAGTAACAGAAAAAAGCAGATGTGGAATCTTAAACACATTCTAACTTTGACTCATCATTCTGCTAGTAGTCCTCTAACTCTTCAGAGCCTATTGGCTCACTTGATAAAGGGGAATACTATCTTTTGGGTGATTGAAGAAACAGAGAAAATAGGTATGACAACAATTTAAAAAAATGCTGATGGCACCCCTCCCTCACCATCAAAACAGCCAGCCATCTAGAAGGCATGGGTGACTATATTCTGTAGGTGGGTTTTAAACAGAAAAATGATATTAATGCCTTCCCCATCCGGGAGCTTGATCTAACTACCTACCTTCTGGGTGACTGAATGTGTCACCACTTATTAAAGTGGACTGCCACCACAAAAATGGAGCCTACTCTCACTAGACTAAGTCCCAACAAACCTATCATCTGTTCATTCTCCCAAACTTAAACCACAATGCCCTCAGCTGTTTTAAAGTCACTAGATATGGGCGCCTGGGTGGCTCAGTTGGTTAAGCGACTGCCTTCGGCTCAGGTCATGATCCTGGAGTCCCGGGATCGAGTCCCGCATCGGGCTCCCTGCTCTGCAGGGAGTCTGCTTCTCCCTCTGACCCTCCCCCCTCTCGTGCTCTATCTCATTCTCTCTCAAATGAATAAATAAAATCTTAAAGAAAAATAAATAAATAAATAAAGTCACTAGATATAACTTAAAACTACCACCTACCTTCAGCCCACAAACCTCCATGTATTTTTGTCTATCTACATTTTCCCTCCTGAGGAAGGAGTGTTTCTCTTCTAATCCAAAGCTACTTCCTCTCTGGGCACCTGGCTGGCTCATTCGATAGAGCATGCAACTCTTGATGACCAGGTCATGAGTGCAAGCCCCATGTTGGGCATAGAGCTGACTTTAAAACAAAACAAAAAACCAAGTCTCCAAAGCTCTTTCTTCTCATACTACTGATATATGAGCATTTTTTCCCAAACAAAAAACCTGTAAGTTGTATCAGACTCCTCACCTCCCCTGCGTCCCCATGTTTTGATGGTTTCCTCTCTATTTTAACTGTTACTACAAAGTTATGACTTTAACCCACATCTTCAAAACTCCAAGACCATGTAACTAATTACTACTTGCTATTTCTTGGATCTCAAAGGCACAAAATTCATACTATCTCCATGTTTTCTTCCCAGAATTTCCTGACTCGGGCAATGGTATATCATTACATAAGCTCTAAAAGCCAGCCTTTCTCACCTCATATCCAAACATCCAGTAAGTATTTGCAATTTAGCTTCACAAGTCTTTCACTAAATGAACTTTTCTCCATGTCTATTAACCTATCTCCCTGTAGTCAAAGATTCCTTTAATAGTTTCACTGGTTTACCCTATTCTTTTCCTGATTTAAACTTACAGCCAAAAAGATTTCTTGAAATGCTAGCAATTGACACTTCACACACTTCGATGATTCCACATCATTCTTGGGGCAATCTTTAAAGTGATTTATAAGCCCTTAGTCTTGGCTTTTGCCTTTTTCAAACTGGCATTCTCCCAATTCCTATCAATACACTCCCTCCTGACACAAAAGCCCTTTTATGCAAAGGTCTCTCACTAGCAGGTACCTCCTTTCCCTCTTCATCAAGTCTTACTCGTTCTTCAGGTCTCAGTGTTATCATTTAAGAAGTAAACTCTATTTCCTGAAGTTTTCCTATAAAGCTGAATACAGATTTTTGAAAAGTTAAGATCATGTGTGTTTATCCTTTATTGGGCATGGACAACAGCAGCTGACAGGAACTGATATAACATAAAAATCCAACAGCTCTGTTAGTGAAATATAAATGGGACACAAGATGGAAACAAGAAGCATTGGAAACCATTTCCAGTATTTCCTGTTTCGTGGTAATGGTTACTGGGTAGATTCTGTCTACCTAATCCTTTATAAAAAAAAAAGTCCATCTTTCACTAAATCAGGTCTTGACTGACTGCTATGGAGTCGTGTGTGGCATCTGGTTAAAAAAATGTTCCTAATAATCTTTCTTTCAAATACTCTCTGCAAGAGTCTCAATTAACTCAATGAAAGGTGGATCAATGAATGCAATCTTCAAAATGTAAACATGTAACAGTAACAGGGAAACTAACAAAACCTGAACCACAATTTCAGTGGGTCACGGAAAGGGATCCTAGGAATAACTTATTATTTCTCATATGATTATTACTGTTTATAGACTTGTTACCTTCACCATACTTTGAAGCCTACAGGTGAGAAATCTTGGGCCTGACTATAATAGCTGGCATACAAATCCTTACTGAAATCACAATTTGTTACCATTTTAAAAGTACTCTGTTGTTTCTAAGCTAGCAGGTGAAATATTTTTGCTGTAATCTAGAAATCTTTTTACTTGATTCAAGTCTACTAAGGTTAATAATCCCCTAAAACTAACAAATGTTTTCTGAACCTTAGGTTTGAGAATAAAACAGCCTAGAACTGTTTTAGGTTTCTAAAGCCTAATTTTAAGCTCGGTATCATCTGCTTTAAAGACCATCAACATTCAGTGCAGAAAAAAATAACCACTGGCGGGGGCGCCTGGGTGGCTCAGTCGTTAAGCGTCTGCCTTTGGCTCAGGTCATGATCCTGGGGTCCTGGGATCGAGCCCCGCATCGGGCTCCCTGCTCCGTGGGAAGCCTGCTTCTCCCTCTGCCATTCCCCCTGCTTGTGTTCCTGCTCTTGCTGTGTCTCTGTCAAATAAATAAAAATCTTAAAAGGGGGGGGGGGAGAAAAAATAGCCACTGGCTTAAAGACAAAATACAGACAACAGTCCAATTTCTGTTATACTGTATATTGCCAATAGATATGATTTATTCATACCATACACAATGGTTAAATAATGAACCAAATAAAAAGACAAACTGTAAAGTATTATCAAAACTGTTTTATTTTCAATACAAGATAAATACCATGCTTGTTACTAGTGCAGTTTAGGGCCAACAATGGCCATATAGCAAACTGCTGAACAGTCACCTAAATGCTAAAGAAAGAAAAGACAAAGTAAACATTAAACACAAAATTGCAATTACAAACATTTTAATAAAATGGAATGAGCTTTTTAATAGAAGCTAATATGGAAGTCTAGTTCTCATGGACACCAAAATGATGTCTTTTTGATCAAATATCACCTTACCTTTTGCACAGAAATCTTACTGTGAAGTCACCAGAGTCAACAGCTAAAATTTTAAGACTTTCTTTGGCCTTCTGGTATTAGACAAATTATTTACAAACCTTGATTTAGTTAATTCATGGATACTGGTAATATGATACAATTTTTTTGTTAAGGGCTTTCCATTAAAAATTGTAAAACAACTTTGTAAGGCTGTACAAGGCTGTAAACTACTTTGCTAATATACCATGGGATGAAGAGGAAGAGTAAGAATAGACCTTTTTTTTAAGGCTAAAGTCATCAATGTTATAGATGCATTCCTTAGAATACATTATGATTTACCCCAAGGATCCTTTCCCATTAAATACCACCTGAGTACTACAATTTTCAAAGTAAAAAAATAAACATGAATTCACCATTGTATTTTAAAATAATTTAACTTACAGAATGCTGAGAAGTGTTATGCAGTAACAGTGTGACAAAAAGAACACATCTTCAAAATGAAATGTTTTTACTAAATGCAGGGTCTGTCCAATTATGAAATTAATGCAAAACATTTACACCCATGGCAGAATTTTAGGATGCTCGCACATGAAAAACTTTCTATGGTATTTACTATCCGCCGATACCATTTCAGGATTTGTGTGACTTCAATTAAATTCTACCTAACATTTTAAGACTCCTATTACAATATGTTAATATATCAGGAAGTCTTTAAAACATTAAAATCTGTCTGTACCTAACCAAATGTTTATATGTCCCATACAAAAACCACAGTAGCTGCATACTCAGAATGAATGCCAACAACCTGAAATTTTAAAGAAACATTGGTTAAAACAAACCTAAATCAATCTAAACTGGACACAATTGCCTGAATATTTGAAAAATTCATATTGCTTCTTTCTAATGCCGAGAAAGAAGAGTATAAGAACTTCCTCCCAGAAGCCTAGACATTTTAACACATTTTCTTTTTCAACTTACAATTAAACTTTAATCCAGAATCTTTTGATTTCTCTAATCAAAAATCTCACATTACAAACATAAGGAATGCTATATGTAAGGCCACATCTTAAGAAATTTATAATTTTTGGTTGAATATGTATTAAAAAATTAGTCTAAGGCTTCTAAGAGTCAAGTTGCTAAAAAAAATGAAATAAATACTCCAGTGTTTAAACTGAAGGTTAATGTAAAAAAACAACACACACACAGAGTAAGAACAGAAAAATAGAATGTTTTGCTACAAAAATCCCACTTAATATATTTTAGCACAAAAATGTCTAATATGTACAATGGATAAGCGTGCATTTAAGTACATACAACTGCAGGAAACATTTACAGACGGCTATGGGATGCAAATGAACTTAATGAATAAAATTTAAAAGGCAGTTATCTGTAAAACAGTAAGACTCTGAATACTGTATTCTCAGTAAAGAATCAGAACATAAACTTCCTCTTAAAATAACAGGCCGAAGCTTAAAACACAAAATTGGAGCCATCTTATAAAATACAGAAAATGCAATGATCATTCAGGTATGAACCAAAATGTTGAGAGCACTCCATCAGAAAGTCTCATAGTAGCATTTCATTGTATAAAACAGTATGTATTTAGGTTATTGGCACATTTAAATACATAAGGGAAAGAGAAAGTCTTTACCCTTCCAACAATTTTCCCCTTTCACTATAAAATGTTATACAACATTCATTAAAATCCTGTGTTTATTTTAAGAACTGACCTTAAACTAGTAAAAAACAAAGCAATATTCTCCACAGGAGAATTAAATGAAAAATAATACCTTAAGCTACAATCCATAAGTTATCTGTGAACTCCAAATTGTAGTTAACTGCTTAAGAATATTCTAGGTAAAGGGGCCATTAAATGGGCTATAAACTATGATCAACAGCCACTGCAACTTACTCCAAATCTTTCTTATGAAAACTGACAAAATAAACACTTCCAAATTTACACTGGAATATCCTTTCCAAAACGTTATGTCCTTTAACTAAAAGCAGCACAATCGATTCAAAGTGTTGCTTTGGAAGCATTACCACTGAGGTGCTGCCTCACTCATTCATAACTACTGGCTCAAAGGAATGTGACCGCATAGCACTAATAAATGCCTATGGTTTAAAGTTAAACTCAAATTTGTTTTCATGTCCACTACAATTATTAGTAAAAAGAAATGAAAAGGTCTCTGAAACTCTCTTTCTCTGTGTTTTTTTGTTTTTGGTGTCTATGTAATGATTTATCTCTTTGGATTGTTTTTACATGTTAAAAAAAGTTTTCAAATAACATTAGCTCATAAACAACAGAGGGATATGAAGAATAAAACAAGGCTTGCAATTTTCACCTTTACTGCTATACATTCGTGTGTTATCAGGTAGAAGACTGTAAGAATTAATGTTAAACCAAAAAGTTATTTCCTTCTGACAACACTTAAAAATAACGGACTAGCAGCAAACAATTCTAGTACACTCACATTGTCTGCAACAAAAGTTACGTAATGAAATCAGCCATGTAGGGAGAAGAGTGATATAGAATGAGCAATTAAAGGGTTCCACTGATAAAAAAGGAAAAGATAAATGATTTAATTAGTACAAAATTTCCAGTTTCATCTCAAGTTCAAGTGGTTAGATTTTTAGAATTCCATTTTAAAACGGTCAGAGAGTATCTTATTCTCATGGACATTTACTTACCTTTTAAGCTTACTATTAACTAATTTCCCTTGAAATATATTTATGTCCATACTTCTTCACATTAGGGCATTATAATTAAAATATAAAAAAGCTAAGGAATGACAAAACACCTATACACAAAACAAGAAAACTGATTTTGATACAACTCTCAAAGGATGTTAAAAAGGCAACTGCATTTTCAACAAGATAGAACACTTGAAAAATTTCTGAGAGCAAACAGTTCTTAAAAACACCAGTGATCCCATGCACAAATACTCTAAATCACAAAATGTCTTAAAATAAAACTAGCAATAACATGAATAACTTGAAACAGCTAATTTTGTAAGAACTAGTGTGATAGCGGTTAAAATGAAAGAACTGCAGTGCATATCTCTGGAGGGCTTCTACAAGTTGCACATGACATAATATCCAGGGTACCTAAATACTTTTAAGCATTGCCCTAAAATTTGGGTATATTTTTAAAAAACCAATGTGTATTACCAAATTGCTCAAAAATAATCAGATCTTAAAAACAAATTAACTTGCTTAGGAATTCAACTCATTTCTGAAATAGTGATTCCGAATGATCTTCCTATAAAAGTATCTAATCAAGTTGACACTCTGCCTATGCTAATTTTGCAATTAAGAACACATGCTAGCCAAGTGCTTTTAACGTGGGCCTATATGCAAGGCAGATTTGAAAAAATCTTTGATTAAGTAACTCTAGCATGAATCAAAAGGCTGCATGAATACACACAAGATTCCTTAAACTGTGGTGACAGGGTACACCTATAATCACCCATTACACATACAGGAGAATACAACTCATTATTAGTAAGCATCACGCCCTTCCAAAATCTACAGTAACCAGAAAATAAAACTAATGCTCTCCTTACTCACATTTGTCTGCTGCACGGCTGTATTTACACTGCCTATGGCTTCAAAAATAAACCATAAGCACTATTAATATAAAACAGCAAATAACTGCCGCATCAAATCAGAATAGTCAAAATATTTCTTCAATGCTAGCAGTTTACAATTAAGCGTTTCAGTACATCTGTGTTGTAATTAAGCTGCATTACTGTGGCAAATAACGTCTGGGTTTTTACTAAAATGTTAAAACCACAAAATTTTTTTTGACCCCTAACACATTGACTGGATTGCTATGTCTGTGAAATTTTACAAGTTTACATACCATTCAGCAAAATCACAAGCTAACTAGGTAAAAACAGCTAGAAAAGCAGAATATAGAAATATTAAATATCCATGTAATCACCTATTCTAATATCAAAATCAAGGGCAAGAGACACTTAATTAGTATGTTTAATTCACTGAACGCAAGATTAGATTGGTGCATATCCAAAAACGCTATTGCAATGCTTTTTTAAAGGACAGTATAAATGTCATAGTAACATTATCTTTAGATATTGCTGAACACAAGACTTTCCCTGAGGTGTAAACATCAAATAACTTGAACAGCTTTACACATCAGCCCCATTAAACAGTTTATTACAACACTACATCTATTGTAATCAAAGTGGTGCTGTTTACAGACATTATCATATGAACATGTTTAACAAGAACAAACTACTATAAAAACAAGCATTTACTTGACGTTTTTTTTCCAATTGCTTGCACATTATAATGGCCAAATGTATATAACCAGTAATAAAGTTGCAAAAGCTATAACTTTTTAAATCACACAGGTTTCCTTCAAATAAAACAGTTAAGCAACATAAAAAATAAAAGTAGAGCTACTGGTTACCATTTATGCAGATTTGCTTTATTCAGATCTATTCCTGTTCATTTTATCCATGAATCCTTACAGGTTCAGTTCAATCACAAGAAGCAAACTGCTGGACAAGCGTCATTTTTCCCCCATGAAGACTGTTTTGTCTTGGAAGGTGTTCCTCTTCCTTCAGCTGTAATGTGTCAAAATTTGTGATGTAGATTTTGCTATTCCCCACAATACACAGAAAAACGCTGGCTTAACTATACATACACAAGTCGTGCATCTACTTCACTGTTACGTATTCTAACACAATAAGCATTAACTGAAACAGTAGCTGCCTTTATGATGGAGAAATGCTCCCAATTTATGTGATGATTAAAACTGAGACATTGATTTCATTCTTCTTAGTTATTACCGCCTTATTAATTTAATGACTGGAACAGAAATGAAAATATAGCAGCTGCTGTTTCTGGGATGATGGAAACATTTATAAGTCATTTTCTAAAGTATGCATACTACAAAAATAAATGGGAAAATGCTTGAATGATTTTAATGTAAATATTTTTCATTCACCCACATATCAATTCTAAAGAACTCATTAACAAATGTGAACTGAATATAAAATGCAATAAATTATTTTACAAATTAGTTGTATTTATTTGACAGCATACAGGAACTTCTGCAAATGTTATAAATCAAACTGTTTCATGTTACAAAATTTATAAATAAAATTTATATATAGCTCAGTATGCACATTTAAATAAATATGACATCCACATACAAATCTTTAGACATAATACAAATTTAAAACATTTACTTTACTTTCACTCTATTCCACCTATACTGAAATAACTAATGTAGTATATAAGCTAACCAAAAACAAGCTAAATAAGAATCTACAATGATAAATTTCATTGAAAACTCACACAAAGAAAAAAAAAAACAGTAAATCTGATAAACTAAAATTTCAAGAATACAAAAATATGCAAACTTCAGGTAGAGGTTCACAAAAGAAACACTCAATTAACTTGCATTTAAGTGATCACTGAAACACCAGATATTTAAAATATAAATTCCAGGAGAGCATTTTAATAAGATGATGTAGTAAGAGGTAAAGGGCACAATATTTAGTGATATTCTTGCCACAGAGTAATTGGAAAACACTTTCTCCTTTATAATTAAGAGTAATTAATATTCTGTCACAACTATAAATGTTATATTTTATGTCCTTTCCTCCCCAACTAGGCTGTAAGCATCTTAAGAGCATCAATACACATATGCATTCACATTGCCTAGCAGTAAAAACCTATATTTTACAACTAAAACAAACAAAAAAAACAAACAAAAAACCCAAAAAACCCAACAACAAAAAGCCAAAAAAAACAAATCAAAACAAAAAAAAAACCCCAGATGT
Organism: Neomonachus schauinslandi; assembly: GCF_002201575.2. Taxonomy (NCBI): domain Eukaryota; kingdom Metazoa; phylum Chordata; class Mammalia; order Carnivora; family Phocidae; genus Neomonachus; species Neomonachus schauinslandi. Next base: position 47,260,298 of record NC_058407.1, read on the forward strand.
TTTAATCCTGAACTTTCTCTTTTAAATAGTTTCTATTTGCCCATATTTTTCAATGCGATACTTAAGCCATCTCTAATGTTACCTTTTATTGTACCTTTATCTTATGTTGCCTGAAGCTTTAGGTGGAATTATTTCATGGAAAAAAATCTAGAAAGGCAGCTTTCACGGGTTTTATTTTTATTCCTTGCAATGTATTTTTAAAAACTGGTATTAAAGTATTAAAGAAAGATAAGCAATGTGTTCTAACCAGAAAAGATGCACTACTGGGAAATTCATAAATCTTACTGCAAAAGTATGTTATCTCCCTAACCTTTTTGTTGTGATGCGAGAGATCTGGTCATTAAAGAGGGAAAAATTATTTAAAGTCACAGTGAACAAAAAATACCCAATCCTTCCCAAAAAAACATATGGCATACACTGCAACTTATTCATCACTCCAAAGGAGAATTTCACTACTTTTTCTGTAGAGAATCCTGTTTGTGATATTGTAACACACATCTTTTTGCAGGACAAATGTACTTATCTTTTGCTTGATTATACTTCATAGATCTTTACTATTAAGAAGTCTCTCATTTTCACCATACAGACATAAAATCTGGGGGTAGTCTGACAGTTTTTATTTCTCTTTCTAAACACTTTACATTTATCCATTTGGAAATACAAATTTTACAATCTCAAACGGAAGCAAATTTGAAGGCAATACAACCCATTTCCAATAACCCAATCCCATATTATACTCTCAAATTTCTAGGTAGACATCTACATAAACAAAGATACCAAAAAAGCTTAAAAGTGACAAATACATTCAATGCTCATGTTTTCAGAATACCATTTAAGTCAAATATGTTAATGTCAAAGTCACACAAATTATTTGTTTTTAGCTATCAGTTATAAAAGGAAGACCTATGTAAACACTTGTTTAAAAACTAAGACAAATGGAATCTACAGCTCTTTAATGAAGCACTAAGTAAAATTTCAACACAGAGAAGCACCTGTATTTTGAGATAACGTAAGATCAAGCCAATACTAACAACTCAAATTATGAGCATTTCTATTGGAAACTTATCTAAGTAAATTTGTTAGCATCAGTATTTCTAAGCTCATTGCCAATTCACCTTTCTAGTAAGATTCAAATATATATTTGATATGGCTCTTTCACAACAATCCTGAATTAAAAGAATTAACTGAATATTGAATTGAAAGAATTCTAACACACTTTCAGAGATGTGCTTCTATTAACTCAGTGAAATAAAATTCACTTTTCTCTTTTCTGAAAATTTCTCCTTACTGAGAGAAACAGGGATGGAGTGGGCAAAAGAAATAGAAGATTCTGAATATAAGTCAACTCTTGTAAATCAAATTTCCTTCTTGTGTTGACTAAAACATAGTACATTAAAATTCTGTTTATTATAGATATTTGCAAAAATTCCCTTACTACCACAACATTAGGTTATTTCCTTCTTTCTACCTGTGGACATAGTACTTACCTTACCTCATTTTAACTAAAGTCTTTCATTACACTATAAAACCTATACAAGATAGGAAGTTCACTATAGAAATAAACTTCACCACAGTCAAGGAAAACTCATCTTTGTCCCCCAAATTTCACAAAATGGACATTTCAAAATAAGCTGTTTATGTGATTTAGAACTTCCTGTGAGGATTAAAACACCCTACCACAGAAGACAAATTAGTAAATTTGGATAGCATATATGGCACACTTACCCCTTTTTGGTTATTAGGTTTTCTTTAAAACAATGCTAACTAAATATTCATCCAAAACATTGCTTATTCAAAGTGATCTAATTTACAAACTAAAACAATGGTAGTAAATTTCACACTGAGATGAAGGTGAGAGCAAGGTGACTCACATTGGCACTGAATTTTCTTTTAACAGGGAACATTAATCATTTGTAAACAAAACCCATTCTTAAACCACAGTGAGCAAAAAAAACACACTATACATCCATTCAAGGGATTACTTCCTACCCTCCTCTGTCACTTCAATTAATATAGCTGGGTGTAGTCAGGTTTTACAAATATTAAAAGCAAGGAAACCTGGAGCAAAAGAAGTGAGAACTAGAATATCCAGATGAAGCACAGCAGTTAGGATATATGGGAAAACACAAACACAAGGCTGGATAATATTAGGCAGATCTCAGATGACCTAAGAGTTGCAAAAATAATTTTTAAATATCATTACCACCAGTATCATTCATTGGAAATTAAGAGAACTTAATTTTCACATTGGTCTCAAAGTAACACTAAATCTTAAGGAGATGAAATATCTTAGCATATAAAAAAAGAACTTTTTATTCTTTTGCCTTTTTTTGTTTTCCCCAAATTAATGAAAAACTATAAACTAAATAAAGAATGCAAACCACCCTAAATCTTGTGCAATAACACAACCTAAGATTATGATATCTATGGTAAGTCTTACAACAAAGTGTAGTTATTTAATCCATATTCAATACAAGATGCTTAAAATTTTTATCAAAGAAATGGACAATGATTTGAAAATACGTAAAACCTCGTATTTCAGGGAGAGAAAAAGCATGAATAAAGAGTATATTAAAAAATAATTTGGATTCATTACTCTTTGTACAGAAAGAAAAACTGAATCATTAACAGAAATTTGCTGTGTGGCATTGTTCCAAACAATAAGAGGAATGCAATCTAAAAGAAAATAACTGTGAAAGTAAAATTATTTCTGTAAGAAGTGTACAATCTTAAAACACTGAACTACTTTTGTTTTGCTCAGAGTGGTCTGAGAATAGAGGCAGAAATTACAGAATATGAAATACAATATATTTACATACTGAAAATTTACAATACTGATATTCCCATTAAAATATTACCTACTTGAACTTATATACTGAATGCTTTTAGAAAAATTAATACATATTTTAAATGAAAGAATGCAATTAACATTACCAACAGCTCAAACACAAAAAAAATTAAGATGGGACAGACATTAACAGCTTGCCAACATCATTAAGTTTCCAGTTAAATTAAGAATTTGCCCTTTTAGCCATTCATCACTTCAATAATAAATTACATTATTGTTTTATTTATATACACGCTTACTGACATTCACGTTAGCTTCCAAGTTACTTGTATTCCATTTAGTCCATTTAAGATTTACATGAAAGCTCAAAAGGACTCATTTAAAAACTTCTATAAAGGTCAACAGACCCTATTATGATAATAATTAAATGTGCAAATAGTTATTTTGTTTGTTTAAAAGTTTTTCACTTGAATATACTTAATCCTAGCCCCCAACCCTGTAAATTCACATCTACATCCACAATAAATACTGTTTGGTATAGTAGCAAAGGTACAATATTCCAGGATAACAGAATTTTTTGCCCTAGAAATGCTTATGTAAAATTATGCTTGGATGAAGGCCCATAACAATATTACAACTCAATTCTGATTAATGTACAAACAAAACATGGGAATTTTGGTATGGTACACATCAGTGATTAAGAAAAAATGTCAACAATAGTTTGCAAGTTAGGAATTTATAGTTAATGTCTGAATGTAATGAAACTCAAGCCATGATACAATTAGGTGTATCCATTACTGGAATGTAATGTTAGTTAATTCAAAGTATTTAAAATTAACAATGGACTTTTCAAGGAGTTTACTTGGCTGACTATGCTAATTTAACTAAAACCAGGAAGAAATCTCATTAACTTTGGGTATAATCTGGTTCAGAAGCCCCTTGATGGGCATATCCAATCTTGGAGATGATTAAAAATGTACATAAAAATGTATGAAAGTTTTGTTATCATGCCTTCAGTAATTAGAAGCTTGCTGATAAATGGCAAAGTCTAAATAAAAATATAACTTGTAGAACCTGTACCTTACTATAAATGAAATGACTGATATAGTTATGCATTTCAAGTAATAAGTTGGCCACAATTCACCTTAAGCAACTGATGCACACTGAGAATTTTTTTCATAAGATGGGATTAAGATCTATTCAATCCAAGGGGGAAAAAAACTACAACTTTAAAATTTAGTGTTTAGATTTACATGACACAACATTTAATCCTTACATCCAAAAGCAGTATTAATTTCAATAAACTCAGTTTTAAAGTGAGAGATGTTCTGCTTAATACTAAATGTTTTGAGATTTATATTAAGTTCTATAATACAATACATGGAAAACTATTTTAAAATTAAAGTTTTGATAAATATTTAAGATGCATGTTCAAAATGCTAGGAAAGTATTAAAACTGGCCTTTCACTTAAAATAGCCCATAAAACTGTAAATAATGTAAATGCTAATGTACCATAAAAATAAGATTTACATGCTTATTTTATAAATAGTATTATTCAAAAAGGATCTCATTTGCTAAAATATTATCTATTATAGTTAAAGAAACTGCTATTCTGTCACAGAATTACATACACTTGATAGTCTTTAATTTTTGCCCATAACAATTTAAATACTAACAATTACCATGACTAAATTTTCAGTGTTTCCCATGATTATGGAAAATAATTGAGTAAAGAGTAGTTACTGATAAGGGGTTTGTTTTAGCCTAATTTAATCTGGATATGCCACCAACATATAAAGAAAAATTATTTGTTTACAGAATAACCTTTGTGTCACATGCACAAGCCTCACAGTGCCCTCCCCCTACTTTTCACATGAATAAATGCTGTTCACAAATATAAAAATAAAATTACACGTGAAAATGAAGTATAAACAGACAACTTCCCGCTTTATGAAAAATGTACACAAGAAATAGTTTTAAAATACAGAAAAAAAGACAAATGATTATGGTTTATGAATGAAACATCAAATAAAATTACTTCAAGGTTATTCTACCTAGGATGCATGATTTGATACAATTTAAAATTCTTAGATATGGAGTACCCTGAACCCATTTTAATTAAGTTTCATATCTTCTTTGCAAATTAAAGGATACGGTTTCTTTTATTTTAAAACAAAAACCAGATGCCAGGAAAAGTGTCTCTTCTAAAGAATATTTTTTTAAGTACAAAAGGTCTTTCAATGCTGAGAAACCATCCTCCTGTATCATAAGCTATTATAGTGTTAGATTTTCTTTAAAAGTTTTAGGGAGTTAGTTCAAGAAGGGAAACTTTCAATTTACTTTTAAAAGTCCAAGCACTATATATATATATATATATATATATATATATATGCACATACATCATATATATGTATGGATTAACTTCCTCTATTTTATGTTTCAAATTACATGCAAACTATCTATTGCAATTAAGACCATTCCAATTTTTAGATTTTAGAAGTAGACATGAGTCCTCTTGATTGTTTTCTTGCTTTCTTAAGACCATTAACAATCTCAAAGTTTTAACTCAGCAATACAATATTCAAGGATAAAAGGTCAAATTTTTTTTTACCTGTCATTACTCACCTGTCATTTGTCTCAGATGTTTCCAGAAGATTAAATTCAGAACAAGTAGTTGGACCATTTAAAATGTAGGTATATACTGTATAAACAATAGCCTTGGAGTTATAATTACTGTTAATAACACATATGCTAAATATAACAGGAACAAGGAATACCCACCTTCTTCTAACGATGACGATACTCGCGCTCTCGGTCCCGTTCTCGGTCCCGATCTCGGTCCCGGTCCCGGTGTCTCTCTCGTTCTCTGCTTCTCTCTCTATAATAATCATCATGACGATCTCTACTACGGGATTTATGACGCCGACTCTTTTCTCGTGATCTACTATGGTCCCTCTCTCTTGATCGTTCACGTCTTCTAAAAGAAATTACTGGATTAATGCTCTCCATAAGTGGATAGCAGTGTTTAAAAGTACCCGAGGCAAAAAATTCTTTACAAATCCAGTTTAGACTTAGGATATTCTGAACTTCCAATAATGATATACAAACTCACCAACAAGCATGAACTAGAAATTCCATTTTTAAAAATATTCACCCCCAAACTAGGAACCAGACACACAGGGGCAATACATCTTATCATCTGTAACATCTAATAGCCTAAAATAGACATGTAGTAACTGAAAGAAAAACAGAAAGGTAAAGGAGAAAAAATTTCAAAGGACATGTTGTTTCAAACTAAATGTACAGAAGGTAGTTATTTTGGACATAAAATTCATTAAATTATGAGACTTAAATACATAAAAATTACCACCCATTGGTAATCTAAACCTGTATGTAAGGTGATCTAAACCTATATGTAAGTATCAATTTTACATTTATAACTATCCCAAATACGGTAACTATCCCAAATATGATTCATCATGAGTCCTACTCCACTAAGAAACTTTCTTATATATGTTTGCTGCAGGGGTGTGTGGTGGGGAGCTGGGAGGCATGGTGGGAAGCAGAGTTCAAAACTTAGCACTTATGACCACTGAAAATATTGGGATACAATTCACACTGTTATTCAATAAAAAGAAATGTTTCATGAGCTGCCTTCAAAAACAAAACAAGGGCACCTGGGTGGCTCAGTCGGTTAAGCGTCTGCCTTCAGCTCAGGTCATGATCCCAGAGTCCTGGGATCAAGTGCCACATCGGGTTCCCTGCTCAGTGGGGAGCCTGCTTCTCCCTTTCCCTCTGCCTGCCTCTCCCCCTGCTTGTGTGCACGCTCTCTTTCTCTCTCTGTCAAATAAACAAATCTTTAAAAACAAAACAAAAAAAACCAAAACCAAAACCAAACAAAAAAGCAGGTAATTTAACCAAAGTATACTGCTTAAAATACTTTTAGAAATTCTGCTAAATTCTTCACAATTCTGGACTTCAAGCTCTATTACAAAGCCTTATCACCAAGACAGTATGGTACTGGCACAAATACAGACAAACAGATCAATGGAACAGAATAGAGAACCAAGAAATGGACCCTCAACTCCATGATCAACTAATCTTCGACGAAACAGGAAAGAATATCCAATGGAAAAAAGACAGTCTCTTCAACAAATGGTGTTGGAAAAACTGGACAGCCACATGCTGAAGAATGAAACTGGACTATTTCCTTTTTTTTTTAAGATTTTACTTATTTGAGAGACAGTGATGCATGCGCAAGCATGACAGAGAAGAAGAGACAGAGGGAGAAGCAGATACCCTGCTGAGCAGGGAGCCCAATTCCGGACCTGGTCCCAGGAACCTGAAATCATGACCTGGGCCAAAGGGCAGCCGCTTAACCAACGAGCCACCCAGGCGCCCCTGAGAAACTGGACCATTTCCTTACACCACACACAAAAATAGACTCAAAATGGATGAAAGACCTAAATGTAAGACAGGAATCCATCAAAATCCTAGGAGAACACAGGCTAGCAACCTATTCAACCTCAGCCACAGCAACTTGCTAGACATGTCTCCAAAGTCAAGGGAAGCAAGGGCAAAAATGAACTATTGGGACTTAATCAAAATAAAAAGCTTTTGCACAGCAAAGGAAACAGTCTACAAAACCAAAAGACAATCGGCAGAATGGGAGAAGACATTTGCAAATGTCTTATCAGATAAAGGGCTAGTATACAAAATCTATAAAGAACTTACCAAACTCAACACCCAAAGAACAAATAATGCAATCAAGAAATGGGCAGAAGACATGAACAGACATTTCTCCAAAGAAGACATCCAAATGGCCAACAGACACATGAAAAAGTGCTCAACATCGCTCGGCATCAGGGAAATACAAACCAAAACCACAATGAGATACCACCTCACACCAGTCAGAATGGCTAAAATTAACAAGTCAGGAAACGACAGATGTTGGCAAGGATGTAGAGAAAGGGGAACCCTCCTACACTATTGGTGGGAATGCGAGCTGGTGCAGCCATTCTGGAAAACAGTATGGAAGTTCCTCAAAAAGTGAAACAAGGCAGAGGATCATAAGGGAAGAGAGGAAAAAATGAAACAAGATGAAACCAGAGAGGGAGACAAACCATAAGAGACTTTTAATCATAGGAAACAAACTGAGGGTTGCTGGAGGGGAGTGGAGGAATAAGGTAACTGCATGATGGACATTAAGAAGGGCATGTGATGTAATGAGCACTGGATATTACATAAGACTGATGAATCACAGGCCTGTACCTCTGAAACCAATAATACAATGTATGTTAATTAATTGAATTTAAATTAAAAAATGTTAAAAAAAAAAAAAGAAAGAAAGAAAGAAATTCTACTAAATTCTCAAATTCACAATAGGGAAATAACAATTGCCTGTAAGCTGAAGTATCTATTTTGTATTTTTGCACCAGACAGCTAGACTTAGCAAACATTATTAGATGCTAAGCTCCTTGATCAAGGTAGAAGTTCTTATTAGTAGAGCTTAAAAAATTACAAAGAACACTATGTAAGGTATGGTCTTCGGCTGTGATAAATTTGTTTGGATACAAAGATCCTTACTTACACTGGGTCAGAAAGGTACTAGAAGTTGGCGACCATGACAAAGACAAGCTCTTTTCCCTTATCTTAATGAAGACTTTAACACCAGATAAAGTACACTGAAGACAGATCTATGAATATCATGTACAGATTAAAAATCTACCTTTCAAAAATATAGAAAATTTCAAGGTTAGCTGCAAAGCTAAAAAAAGGAATTACCTAATGAGAAAACTGAAGAATAGATCATTCATTCATTAACTCCCTTGTTCAAAGAAATATTTATTTAGCACCTATTCTGTACCAAACACTGTTTAGTCATTAGAAATACTGCAGTGAACAGGACACGTAAGGCCCCTTCCATCTTCCAACATATGCTCTAGTGAAAAGAAATGTGCAATAATAATAAGGAACAGGAGCGCCTGGGTGGCTCAGCTGGTTAAGGGTCCAACTCTTGGTTTCGGCTCAGGTCATGATCTCAGGGTTATTAGAATGAGCCCCATGTCAGGCTCTGAGCTCAGCATAGAGTCTGGCTGGGATTCTTTCCCTCTTCCTCTCCCTCCCCCTCAAATAAATAAAATATTAAAAAAAATAGATTATGCTAAGTACGATGAATATGGTTAAGTACTATGAAAGAAATAAAAAGAACATGACAGAATAACCTGGGAGAAGACCTCTCCTAAAAGTAAGATAGAGTTGAGCATGAAGAGTAAGAAGCCAGCTATGTGAAGAGCCAGGGAAAAGGGCTCCAAGCAGAAGGAATATCAAGTATAGAAACAGTGAGGTGATTAAGTATTGATGTATCAAGAGTAAGAAAAGAGAGACCACTGTGACTAGAGAATAGTGGGCAAGGGGTGAGGTACACAATGAGGCTGAAAAGACAGGCAGGTATCACACAGTGCCTCAATGTTTACAGTCTTATTCTAAAAGTAACCAGAAACCTTTGAAGGGTTTTAAAAGCAAGCAAATACCTGACATTTGATTCAATGTAAAAAAAGAAAGAAAAAAAAAAATCACTCTAGCTGTTGCATAAACAGTAATAAGTAAAATCAAAGTCCTATTTTAAAGTCCCCAACACAGGGCGCCTGGGTGGCTCAGTTGGTTAAGCGACTGCCTTCGGCTCAGGTCATGATCCTGGAGTCCCTGGATCGAGTCCCGCATCGGGCTCCCTGCTCAGCAGGGGGTCTGCTTCTCCCTCTGACCCTCCCCCCTCTTATGTGCTCTCTTTCATTCTCTCTCTCTCAAATAAATAAATAAAATCTTAAAAAAAAAAAATCTTAAAAAAAAAATAAATAAAGTCCCCAACATAGTATTTTTTCTATTTGTAAAGTAACAGTTTTAAATAGACATGAGACAGGAAAGTTTTACCTTGATCCAGAACCGTAAGACTTGGATTCAATTCCATGAAGGCAATCTTGCAAAGAGCTAATAAGAACTTTGCAACGATCATCAGCAGATACTTTGGATTGTTTAATTAAAGAAATTGCAGTTACCAATGTCTCAATAGCACTCCCATAATCACCTATGAGGGAAAGGAGAGGGACTGAAATCAAATAAATTGTTTCCAAAATACCACCAAAACGCTTGGGGTAAGAGTAATAAAGCATTTTATAAAAGAAGAACACTTCAATAACTACAGAAGATACCTTAATTTTTTTAGTGTTTTGCCATTTGGAAAAAGCTCTTATGTGCATGAAATTAGCACAATTTGTTATTATTATAGCTGTGTAAATCAGGTTAATTTGTAATATGAGAATCAAATTTAAGTCATTAAATGTAAGGACTAAAATTTAAATCTAGGGAGCCTGGATGGCTCAGTCGTTAAGCATCTGCCTTTGGCTCAGGTCATGATCCCAGGGTCCTGGGATCAAGTCCCACATCAGGCTCCCTGCTCAGCAGGAAGCCTGCTTCTCCCTCTCCCTCTCCCACTCCCCCTGCTTGTGTTCCTGCTCTCTCTCTCTCTCTAACAAATAAATAAAATCTTTTAAAATAAAATAAAATTTACATCTACACCTAAATATTTAAAATTATGGATCTTTTCATTACTGTGACACATAGCGTCCTTCAATGTCTTTTAAATAAACAAAAGTACAATTTGGGGATATGAATATAAGTACTAAATGCAAATGACCAATCTTCAAGATTGCACATAGTTTTAGGTCATTCCTAATAACATAAATAAGAAATATTAATCAGGAAGAAATATATATACAAACCAGCACTGGCATCAGACACAGCTCTTGAAATAGCACTGCTTGAGATTGCCCTATTTCTATTCATGATTTCTTCAAACTCAGCTTCACTCAATGGCGTTCTTGCAGTATCCATTTCCCTGTAAAATAAAAATAAACCTTAAATTGTACTCAACAAATTTTCTTAGTCGTAATAGTATAAAACAATTCATATTAGTTGCTTTTGACAAGTGCCTCAGAGCTAGTAGTTATTTTTCCAGAGTGAAGCATACTATTTATCCTACAAAGACAAGTCTAAGCAAAATTCTCTTACACCACTATCTTTCAGCTGAAATAAAGTAGCAACTTAGAAACCTTGCCTTTCTGGAGGCCAGAAATAATGTATTTAGATATCTGCAATATAATATTTTTCAGTCATACAAAAACAGATATAATAAATTGTTCTGATGAATATATATAAGATAATTATATATTATTATATCTTTTATTTATATATATTTTTAAATGTTGGGAACAAAAAGTATAGCCCTACACAAGTAAGGAATCTGGTTACATTTATGTCTGGATCCTCTAGGCACAGGACCCAACTCACAACAGAAGGAGAACAAATGTCTGATTAATTAATAGAACTTCAGGCAAGGACAAGATCTTAGACCATCTTGTTTGCCACTGAATCCCCAGAAGAGTATCTGGCAAATGTAGTAAGTGTAAACAACTGTTGAAAAAAATGAATTAAGTGCCAAAATTTTCTAAAGCTGCTTCACAACTTTAAAAATTGTACATGTACACTGTGTCAACTATACTTCAATAAAAAAAGAAAAAACTGTACATGTACAGTATAGGAAAAGGAAAATTTTTTGCCATCTGAGTTACTAGTTACTAGATAAGACACTGAGTTGAGGGACACAGTAGCAGTTCATTCCAATGAAATGAGAAAATAGATAATCTAAGCTTTTGCATGCTTTTAAGGTATTACTGTTATTCCCCAAACTTTATAAACACCCTGAGCAAATTACAAGTTGTTCAAAATACAGGTACATTTTCAACTAAATGCTGTGACTTGTGCCCATCTTATCCCTCTTAAAAAAAAAAAAAAATCCCACGTGAGATAGTTTTCTCTAATTTTCAGTAAAAAATCAGTCATTAATAACCATCCCCCCATTCATGAAAACCTAACACTGCAGAAATTCTATTACGTAAGGAAAAGGATAGGAAACTCAAATTTTAAATAATCAAACCAAGTCACGTAATCCACTCTCATATACTAAAGGTGAACACTTAATATGAAGTCACTCACTGGAATTAAAGTGAACAGAAGTTATACTAGTTTGGCAGTTCTAACAGTTTTCTAAAGAAAACGGCATTTTAAAAAAAAATATTTTATTTATTTATTTGAGAGAGAGAACATGAGTGAGGTAGGGGGTGGGGCAGATGGAGAGGGAGAAGCAGACTCCCCGCTGACCAGGGAGCTCAACCTCAGGCTTGAACCCAGAACCCTGAGATCATGACCTGAGCCAAAGGCAGACACTTAACCAAGTGAGCCACCCAGGTGCTCCAGAACAGCATTTTTGATAGTCATATAGATGCAACCTCAACAAATGGAAAATGGTCAATGGGCTTTGCTTACAACATCAAATTTATTGCCATGAGCCTGTGCAATTGCATGGAGTTAGGCAGATTCTCAAACCCATTCCTTTAGGACATTATCAGACAAAATGAAATACAAAGTAGTTTAACAGTTATAGTTTAAAAATATAAACTCAGAAGAAATTAAAGCGGGCAAAAGATTATAAACCTAGCTCTCTAAATTATGTTTTGAGTACGGATAGTTTTTAAAGGACTTTCGAAAGGGGGTAAGAGATCACTTACTTCAACAGTGATTTCCACCCAGCTCTTCTCCAAGGATCACCATTAATTATTTTAATTTCCACAACAACTGTGTTTTACAAGCCTTCATCTACCCAAATATATTTGTAAATTATTGAATGCTCCCGTTTTAATTAAAAGTTGGTAATTTGCTACTCAGGACTCCTGATCAGCATGAGATAATCAACAGCACCTTATATAACAAACTAATCTAATTCCTAAAATGAAGAAACTTTAGTGCTCTGTATATTATCACCAATGGTAAAGGAGATTCATTTTAAACTCTTAAAAGTAGCTTAAGGCCATTTGCTCACTTAAATTATCTTTATTAACCTCTTTCAACTTAAAAAATAATGAAAATGAATCCCCAGAATTTAGTGACTTGCTCTAAATCATGCAGCTTTATTAAGTGGCAGAGGTGGATTATTCCCAACAGTTCTGTATGTCTTTCACCATATGATACTGCCTCTTCTAACAAGAGAAAATATAGAAAATTAAGTATCTGGGGGAAAGGTCATAATTAAAAAAAAACAAAAACCTTAGTGATGACAGTATGGAGTACCTTTTACCAATCAAATAAACCAAGTCTACCGTCATAGATACATACTAACTTACCTTCCAGGAGGCCCATAGTCACCCCTATCATATGGTGGGGGTCGGCCATATGGATCTGTTGGTGGTGGACCCCGGCTATCTGAAGTAGGCATGCCGCTGTTAGTCGGTGGAGGAAAGAAAGCCGGGTTCACATGTGGAGCTGGTGGTGGGGCACCTGGAGGTGGTCCAGGAAGATGCGGAGGAGGAGCAAGTGTAAGGGGTGGCCCAAGAGGGCCAGGTGGGCGAGGTGGAAAGGGGCCTGGAGGTGGAGGTGGTCCCTGCTGTGGAGGTGGTGGACCAGGAGGGGGGCCGTAGCCTGGAACTGGAGGTGGAGGGCCAGGAGGAAGCGGACCCAATGGAGGCTGCCCAAAAGGTTGTCCAGGAAAAAGAACTGGTGGTGGAGGGCGATCTCCTCGATTAGGAGGCCCAGCTAAAGGAGGAGGCAGAACCTGACCAGGAGGTGGAGGACCCGGTGGACCAGGTGGGCCTGGAGGACCTAAGGGTGGACGTGGTGGAGTCTGTCCAGCTATAGAATAAAGGAGAGAGAGGAGAGAGAGAGAAAAAAAACCACTTCAATAAGGTACTGTAAACTTTATGCCAAGATTATACTTTTAAAGCACAACTCATAGACCAAGATTCTCTTTAAATGAAACCCATATGGTAAATGCTACACTAACAACTACAAAAGTGAAGTATATCTTTACAAATTTAACTAGTTCAATTTATGCTTAAGAAAAATTATTGAAACAAAAAACGTTAATAAAGATTATAATGCTTAGAGATAGTTTCCACCTTTCAGCGTACACACATTTCTTACAGTGAAATCACCCACCTTATATTCTACTCTGATGCCAAGCTAGAAAGTGAAACAAGGAAAAATGGTCTTGAAAGGATTTTTTAAGAGGTAAGAAAATAAGACGGATGTAAATATTCTATATATAAGTCAAGCAAGTTTGGAGAAAAATAAAGACCTTTTAGGCCAAAAATGGGTATTTCCTCTATGCTGTGCCCCATATGCCATGGAATCCTAGTTTCCAGGAACAAAGGCCGAGTTCCTTTAACAAGATGCTTGATCAAATTTCCTGGATTCCAAAAATAGCATAACAAGGAGAGTAAGTCACATTAATAATGCATTACTTGAAAAAGAGAGAAAAGGAAAAGAGGTATTAAGGTAGACACATTTTATCCATGGTAATTTAAGAAAAATTTTACCTGGAAAAGGTGGGGGTGGCCCTCCTGGTCCTGCTGGTCCAGGAAATCTGTCCCCACCGGGAACAGCCCCTGGAAAACGGCCCCGTCCTCTACCACCTTGTGGAAATGCTGCACGTGAACTGCCTCCTGGAGGACCAGCTTTACCTTCCCCAGACATTTGTCCTGATTGTGTAGCTGCAAATATCCAAATACTCATAAATAGCATTTATTAAAATAGTCCTCTGAAATGTAACCACTGCTATTAGAAACAACTCTATTTCAAAGTTCTGTATGCTATAGGCTAACTTGCAGATGCCTTGGGCCTATCCACACTACATGAGGAAGTATTGGTTAGAAAACTTTCACATCTAGTTAAGTTCTTTTGAAGTCTCAAATATCCAGACTTAAATGTATTTCCAGTGAGTAAATGAGTTACTTTCAAAATACCAGTACTCTACAGCAGCCAAGACTAAAATTCTCCCAACAGAAATCTGAATTTCAGTAAGCATAGATTAATTTTGTATCATATTCTTCAGTTAAGTCTTAAGTGCTAAAACATTAAATGAAAAACAACCACTTGAATTTCTGTTAATTGCATGATCATCCACCTTATCTCTTTAAGTAACAGCATTCATTAAGCGTGTAATGGCAAATCTTTTCTATAATTCACTTTACCAAGTGGTGGAAGGTCTTGGTGCCAAGCAGAAAATCAACGAGTATTTTCTGGTTACTAGTTGTTTCTCCCCCACCACAACACACATCCACATAACCTTCCTTCAATCTAAGGATTAGAATGTAGTTTCTTCCTTTCTCTAGGATGGGAATGACAGGACAAGAATGGCAGGGCTATAGAACTTGCACACTGTTATATAATACTGGGTCTGAGAAGGTGGAGAAAAATGCGACTAGGTTTTCAGTACACTGGACCATAGTCACAAACCAGATTTAATTCAAAGGATAGACTTTCTAAAATGGATTCTCCAATGAACTAAATATTAAGATGACTTCTCTAGTGTAATATCTAACAAACACTAGCAACACTGGTTAAAATGCACATCTTTTAATAAAGGCCTCTGAGGGATTGCTTACTTTTCCTGGACTGCATTTCAAATTGACTCAGGAACTGTTTATTGCATGGAGTTACAACAGGATTCTGACCATGAAGTTCTCTTTTAGGCAACAGATCCATTAACTTTTTTGAGGATGCTTCAGATCCAACACCAACAAGGGCAAACCTAAAAGATGTTTAAAGGAGTGAGGGTAGGTGAGGAGAGATTAACAAAGCTACTGTTATTAAAAAGGAAATGGTGTGATTTTACCTTTATCTAAGAAAAATGAAAATATTTCTTAAAACGATACAAGTTCACACTTTCATCTTTAACTTTTTCAAAATATCAACATAGTATACACTTTGCTCATTTAAGGTGTACAATCCAGTGTTTTTTCAGTATACTCAGAGTTTTACAACCATCACCACAAACAATTTTAGAGCATTTTCATCATCTCAAAATGAAACTCCATACTCGTTAGCTGTCACTCCATTTCCTCTCATCCCCCAACCCTAGGAAACCATTAATTCACTTTCTATCTCTATGAATTTGCCTATTCTGGACATTTCATATATATGAAATTATACGACACGTGATCCTTTGTGATTAGCTTCTTTCACTTAGCATAATGTTTTCAAGGTTTATGCATGCTGTAGCATGTATCATTACTTAATGTCTTCTTATGGCTGAATAGTATTTCATATGGATATAGCACATTTTAAAAAGTATCCATCAGTTGGTGGGCATTTGGGTTGTTTCCATTTCTTGGTTATTATGAATAATGCCCTGTGAAAAGATGCCCAACATCACTATCAGGGCAATGTAAATCAAAACCACAATGAGATGCCATTTCATATCCTGTAGGATGGCTATAATCAAAAAGATAAAAAGTGTTGATGAGGATGTGGAGAAATTAAAAATTTCATACACTGCTGATAGGAAAGTAAAATGCTGTGGTTACTTTGACAAATCATCTGGCAATTCCTTCAAAAGTTAAATACAGAGTTGACATATAATCCAATAACTCCAATATCGAGTGTACGTATGTGTGTATATACATATACATACACACACACGCACATACACCTAACAGAACTGAATATGTGCTCATACAAAACTGGTACAAGAATATTCATAGGGGCATTATTCACAACAGCAAAAGTGGAAACAACCCTAATGTCCATCAAATGATGGATGGAATAAAGATGGAGTACATCCATATGGTATTCAGCCATAAAAAGAATTAAATGCTGATACATGCTATAACATGGCTGAATCTTGGAAACATTACGCTAAGTGAAAGAAGTCAGTCACAAAGGACCACATACTGTATGATTCTATTCACATGAAATGTTCAGAATAAGCAAATCCATAAAAATAAACTGTTAAAGGGTATGGGATTTCTTCTGGGGGTGATGAAATGTTCTGGAATTAAAAAGTCATAATAAATATACTAAAAACCATCAAACTGAACATTTTTGTTTTTTATTTACTTATCTTTAAAATTATTTTTATTTATTTATTTGGGAGGGGAGAGAGCATGTGTGCGCACAAGCAGGGGGAGCGGGAGGCAGAGGGAGAAGCAGGCTCCCCACTGAGCAAGGAACCTGATGCAGGACTGGATCCTAGGACCCTGGGATCATGACCTGAGCCGAAGGCAGACACTGAACCAACTGAGCCACCCAGGTGTTCCAGACTGAGTATTTTTAAAAGGTAAATTTTATGGATGTGAATTATATCTCAATTAAGAAAAATAAATTTGAAATAGAAAAAAAGAAAAAGAGAAAGAAAGAAGAAAAAAATGAGAGGAAAAAAAAGAATGGCTCCAATTTCATATAGTTATAGGATATTCTAGATTATTCTCAGAAGGGCTCTTAGGAACTTAGAACCCTTCTCTTCCTAATGTTCAAAATGGCTCTTTAACTAGATCCCTCATTCTAGTCAACAAACAATTCTGCTGTGTGACTCAAGATTATCTTGGGTCACAACACTTAGAAACAATTTAATGAATTCATTAATTTAACAAGTATTTATTGAACACTATCACCTACATGCCAGACACAATCCAAGGCTAGGGACACAAGAGTGAACAAAACAAAATTCTTCCTCTCGTGGAGCTTACAATCTAATGGAGACAAGACCAGTAAATAAAATATACTATAATAAAGAAACAGAGTGAAAGGAGCAGAAGGTAATTATTTTGCATAGGATGATGAGGAAAGAGAACTCTTTCAACAGAGTCCTGAATGAAGTGAAAGAGAGATCCATGTGGATATCTGGGGGAAAAACCAAGAATAAGAAACTACTAGTGTAAAAATCCTACGTAGGAATGTGTTTGAAGAACAGCAGAGATAATGTGGCTGAAACAGCATAAGGAAGGCAAAGAATAGTACGATTTAAGGTCAGACAAGTGGTGGGGAATAGATCACATAGTACCTTCTAGGCCACAGTAAGATTCTGGCTTTTACTCTTAAGTGATAGGGGACCATTAGAAGAAGATCTGAGCAGACAAATATTGACGTCACTTTTTTCCGACGTTTACACTGTGCAGTAACATAAGCTGTAGGGGATTTAGGGTGAAAGCAAGAACACCAGGTAGAAGGCTATTACAAAAGTTCAAGTAAGAGATAATAGTAGCTTGGGACCAGGTAACAGAAGTGAAGTTCATAAGAAGTGGTCGGATTCCGGGCGCCTGGGTGGCTCAGTTGGTTAAGCGACTGCCTTCGGCTCAGGTCATGATCCTGGAGTCCCGGGATCGAGTCCCACATCGGGCTCCCTGCTCAGCAGGGAGTCTGCTTCTCCCTCTGACCCTCCTCCCTCTCATGCTTTCTGTCTCTCATTCTCTCTCTCGCAAATAAATAAAAAATCTTAAAAAAAAAAAAAGTGGTCGGATTCCACATACATTTAGAAAATATTCTTAATGTAAGCTAATACACTGAACACGAAACAAGCATACTAAGGCATATTCCTTATCATTCTGCATCTAGCAATTTATCTTAAAAAAATCCAAAATCTGCACCTGAAGGTTTATATAAAATGAAGCCTGCTGTAACATTATTTATAATAGGGACTGAAACTCAAATAACCAAAAATAAGAATAGTAAAATAAATTACTGTAGCATATAAGGTATGATGGAAAGAATTAAGACATTAGAGAAGATGTGAATTTATGGATAAATGTTTTACTCATGTTATGAAACACGTGAATTATAATCCTGTTCTTTTAGGTTTTTCCACTAAATATATTATATGAGCACTAGGGGAAAACCTGCAAGTATATTCACACTTAAGAGTGATCATGTATGGATGGCGAGCTTGTGGCTTTTTATTTTCCTATTTCTGGGTACCTGTATTTTATAATGTTGCTCTAATAATCCTATCTCATGTATATAATTTAATAGTTAAAACATTCATGTTACATTGTTTCTCCAGCTGCCCATCTTTCCCCGTCACTTAATCACAGGATAATAATGCTTCTTCAAACTGTCTTTTCAATAATCATTTCAACGACAAATGGAGAAAACTCAGGAAAATTAAATAGACCTAATCTGCCCACACTTCCAGCTTCACTAGTTTTAGTAAGTAAGATCACAGGGTAGACAAAATAAGTGAAATGAAGGGAATCTCTGCCCAAGTACCTTCTGCCAATGTGAATAATAAAGCCTGCATATAGTTAGCATTAAGAATAGTTACTCCCAAAATTACAATCACTAGCTGCTAACATATTAGGGGGAAAATGAAATTAAAATTCTTACCCCTTTGACTGGCCATTTGCCCGATTTTCAAAAAATTTTATCTCCAAAATATCATTTACTCCCAAAGAATGAACTGCTTCAGTTAAGTCTTCATCTGTTGTCCACTGCAAGACATTTCCCCCTCATTAACCATCAAAACATGTGCAAGATTTTAACTGTTTCAACTTAAGAGTAAACTCAGAACAAACAAGAGACAGTTAATGCTCAGTGGAAATCTAAGCAGAGTTACTGCCAGTTAGTCTTTAATTTTTAAATGGTATAAAAGCACCTGAGGACATAACTTCATCCCTTGATAAGAGTTTCAGAAATTAGAAGGTATATTATCCTTGGAGATAAGATTCATTTTTTTTTTTTTTTAAACTCTTAAAGAGTTTCTGGTCTCTCCCAATTTTAAACTGCTATGATGTTAAATTTTTAATAAAACCAATCTCACTTATCACTTTTCTCCTTAAAGGAAATTATGTCGGGAAATAAATTCCACCTTATGTTTGAGTATAAGATTAAAAAAAAGCACTGACATGTACTGAGTACGTATCATGTACTTTATATCAAATATTTAACTCTTAAAATGATCCTGTTAAGTCCTATTATTACTCCCATTTCTCACATAGTGCTATGGAGAAATTAAAAAGCTTGTCCAAGATCACAAAAGTAGTAAGTGGACAAGCTACGATTCAAAGTCTTCTTTAGCAATCACTCCCCCCAACTACATTGATAATGCTCCAGTATTATAAAACTGCTCAGACTGAGTGGTTGGAGATAGGTAATTTTTTTAAAAATGTGAACATTTTAAAATAAAATGCTACCAAGGAAAGAAGGATGACAAATTTTGATTTCTAGACAATTTTTAAACTTTCAAATGTACGTTCTAAATGTTTCTAAGTAGAGATGTAAAGATTTTTTTTTTTTTAAAGATTGTATTTATTTGACAGAGAGAGCACAAGCAGAGGGAGAGAGAGGGAGAAGCAGGTTCCCTGCTGAGCAAGGAGCCCGATGTGGGACTCGATCCCAGGACCCTGGGATCATGACCTGGGCGGAAGGCAGCCGCTTAACCGACTGAGCCACCCAGGCGTCCCGAGATGTAAAGATTCTACAGGACTATTTCAATAAGTATTTAAGATTTAATGCTAAAAATCATAAATATAATAAATATACACTGAACACCCAGTTAATGAAACTCCCAATTAATAATCTCATAGTCTCATAAAAACCCAAATTAAAATACAATGCATATAGCATTTTCCATGCATATAGCAGTTTCCATAAATGAGATTTCAAATTTAAAAGCAGAAATGAAATTCAACAAGTTTGTAATATAAATTAGATAATGAAAACTTTTTTTAAAAAAGATTTTACTTTTTTTAAGTAATCTCCACACCTAACATGGGGGTCCAACTCACAACCCCAAGATCAAGAGTCACACACACTTCTGACTGAGCCATCCAGGAGCGAGCCCTAATAATGAAAACTTTTCAAAACCCCAGGTCAAACTGTTTGTTCCTACAGTTCTGAATCCTGGTTTCAGACCTTATGTGAGTATTTTTCTTTGTAAAACTAGGATGGCAGAAGTAGTAAAGTAAAAAGAATACCTGATTTAAACTCAAAATAAATGAATTATATTTAACTGGAATCTCCACCAAAACAAGCTGAATGACCACAAAATTCAAAACTAGATTTGGAATTTAGAATGTTTAAATGTACTTGAATTTCTCTCCTCATTGCATAAACAAGCATACAGAACAACAAATCTTCAAATTTTTATTTTATAAAACTGGAAGAAATTAACTACTCGAATAGTTCAAAACCAACTACCAATAATTTAATTCATATGTTAAATTTACTTACCCATGTTAGATTTCCAATATACAATGCAATTCTCTTTCCAGTATATGTATAGACAACATTTGGTGCTGCTCCTTTACCCACATCATCACCAACAGTTGGTGGGAGAGTATCCATGTAATCACGGTCTTCTGGGGCATCTCCATTATTTGCAGATGGAGAGATGACATCATCATACAAATCTATCTGATCATGCCCACCATATTCAGCTTCCTGAGACACAGAAATAATGCCCTAAATTATAAAACAGTCAGACAACCACTAAAGAGACTTGAATACAAATTCATTCAACTATGTTGTTTTAAAAATCTGGTAGAAGATAAAGCCCCAAAGATCTCAGTAAAAATCTTCTCTTACTTCACGCCACAGATGTATTCTTGAATGGTAACTATAAAGTGAATTTCTATACAATAAATCCTATTTTTCCACTTATATATAATATAGGAAATAATGTTCCTCAGAGAGAAGAATGATATGGAAACAAAATAAAGTAATAATATAAAACTTTCCTTGGAAGTACAATACTCTTAAGAGTAGAAGTAACAATACATGAATGCAAATAGGTGGACTTTAACAAAATGACACAAAAATATCACAAACAAAACTCAGAGCCATTATAAATCTTTAATATTTAACTGCAGAAAAACACAACTTTTATTTTCTATGGTATTCAGGATCTTGTTTCCCACTGTGAAAGGTATTAGTTTTTTAAAAAAAAAAAAGCACAGTGAGCTAAGCCACAGGGAAGGGATGAAGAAATGTGGGTACATAAATTATTCCAAATGTCATAACAAATGAACAAGGAAAAGAGAAACAATAAATAAAATACTCGTAAAACTATCCAAATTAGTATCCAGCAACAGTTTCATTATTCTCAGTCAACAAAGAGTTAATGCTTACCTGACTTCTTAGATCTCTAGTCAATTTAGCAAGAGGTATCTAGTCAATTAGCAAGAGAAAAGTGGTATGAACAAGGATCTAGTAAAGCTCTGCCACTGTCACCAGCAGAGTTAAAACAATGCTAGTGGATGCCACTTACATGCTTAAATGGTAAGCAAGGGAAAAAGGAAAACAAAAAAGAAACAAATGTACACAGGAGAGAAATGAAAAAGGAGGGTTCTAGCATAAATAACTACAAGAAAAATGAAATGCAGACGTTGGCAGAACACTCAACAACATTTAAACTGCCCTTCCACAGGCTTGACTAGCCAGAATCAGAAGAAAAACTACTTTTATCTTCCTGCATTTCCATCACTAAGTATCTAAATCAATGTGAACCAAAAAGTAAAACAAAAAAGAAAAAGAAAAAAAAAATCAATGTGAACTATTTTATTTTTCTTACAAGGTAGAATATTTGAGATAATAAAAGAACTACAATTAAAAAACAACAAACTTGAGAGCTCAGAAATGGGTTATATCCTCTCATAATTTGTTAAGGATGAAGTGTTACATAAATGGCACATAAGGAGGAGCTAAATGTTCTAATAGTTTTAAGGACTATTACGAGGACAGAGAAATGACCCAGAGAAAGCATTTGTAATAGGACTATAAACAGATCAACAAAATTTTGTTATTATAGGCCCCAAGAGAACATAGCTATTGCTTTGTTATCCAGAAGAGCGGCAGAGTTAAGATTTTTTTAAAAAAGAAAAAAACCTAAAAGAGGAAATACTAATTATACAAATAGCCAAAGGAATCTGAAATTTACAAAGTCATCTTCAGGTAATCTTCTGCATAACTGAGTCAACCAATTTACTAATTATATAACAGCATCTTTACATAACATTTAGTTTTGAGGTAGAATGTCTGTACGACTTATCTATAAGGAACTCTAGGTTAAGTCACGGAACAAAGCCATCTTTAGCAATGGGCAGAAACTAGACCACAACTCACTACATTATGTCTTGATTTTATTTTGTTTGTACAGCAATATCAAAATAATCTTTTAGAACTAAGTTTTTGTTAAACAAAGTAACATGCTCAAATTGCAGTGACAGTAAAAATTAGAAAAAAGGAGGATGAGTTTTGTTATGAAGTTTCAGTGTAGCTGAAGCTTCAGGTAGCGTGGTTGCAGCAGTGGTTCCATACACTTAAGATACTAAAAAGATTCCCACAAGCGGCAGTGGGCATTTTAAACTCTTGCAATCCAGTTCTGTACATCAAGTGGAATTATTATTATTATTCAAAGGGAGTTGTGTTTCCATCCTCCTCAGCAGAGATTATAATCACAATATATGGTCTGAGGGAGAGTAAAAAAGAATGCAAGGATTATTTAAATTTTACACTTTCATGAAACAGGTTAACACATTATTTGATTTTTCATTAGTTGTAAATCTAGGAAAATGTTTACTTAAGCAGACAATAATTTACAAGCATAATCGCAGCTACACTAACCTGGTGAATCACAATCACTTACTATTTTTGTCCGTCCACGAATTCCTATGTTGACACCAACCAATTTTCCACATTGATATGATTCTACCAATACTTAGGATCAGCCATTTTGTCTGGTAGTTGGACTGCTTCCAATTGGTTGAAGTATGATGCTAATTGAGACCAGGGTCCTGGGGTTTGATTTCCATGTGGACTAGTTAGCTTCACTCTGTTCCAAGGCCAAAGCCTGTACTTCTAGCCCCAACGGTATGCATTTGGATGTGGTGAAAAAATATTAATGAATCTGAATACAATTGCTGCCATTACTAAAAATGAAACTCAAAGCACATATCTTGAAGTATCAGTACTCTTCCTTTTCAGCTTCAGCATATCACATCTATCCTCCACATTAAAAAAAAAAGATACAGAACACATCTACTTTCTGTTCCCATTTTAAAAAGGAGGGAAACACACATATTCTGAAATTATGCAAAATGTGTACCATAGGTCATATACAAAGAAGGTGAGCTCTGAACATCTACTGAACAAAAAATAGCTTCTACTTTGTCAAAGAGAAATGGTCAACAGTGTCAAGTTCTACTATGGAAAGAATCTTTTCAATTATTATCTTTAGGAAATTTTAATGGCATTCAAAAACAAACAAAAATCAACAATGCCCCTCTAAATATTTTAGGTGTCAAATGCTGCCCAGTCTAACTATCTACTTTTCATAGTAACTAATCTACTGATAGAGCTGCACATTACATGTAACTTCCAATAAAATAACAGTACTCAGGATTTGTTAAAAAAAATCCAGTAATATTTTTCGTTCCCTACATTCTAAATCACTAACCATTCTAACGGCAAGGCATCCTTTTAAGATTTTACACTTCAAGATTACGTTCTACATGATATACAAGTAGCTGTTGCCACATTAGAGAAAACAGTTTAAAATTAACACGGATAGTAAAATAACCAAAATCCTATTAGCTCCCTTTTAAAGGCAGTGTTTCTTCTTCCCACCAAGGACTTATTTTTAGACATATTTTCCTTAATCACCTCCCACAAAATTTTAGTGTAACAGATGTCCTGTATATACATTCTGTATACCATCACTGGGCTGACCACGGAATAACTGTACTACACTCTTCATTCTCCCTGACAAGCCCAACATGGCTTTTGGTGATCCTAAATTGTAATAGCATCCCTGCATTATACGAGAGTACCAGTAATGGTACAGCAAAGGCCACCTGTTCCAAAGCCCCTCTATTTAAAAAAGGAGAAGGAGAAGAAAGAAAAAGAAAAAAAAAGAGAAAGGAACTTAAAATCCATTTCCATTTGTAGAAATATAAAGGGGGGAGGTTTACATTTTGCATTTACAAAATGTATTCTATACCAAGGAAGAAAAATACTAGCATGGAATATCCAGAAGATAATCGAATTCATATTTATCTTTATAGAAAATATATCATTTTCTGATTTTTATCTACTTATGTTCTAATACATTTGAAAATTAGTTTTATAATCCCTGTAAAAAGATCAACTAATGGTAAAGAAGCCAACTTCTTTACTAAAAATATGCCACATGAACCACAAATGGTGGACAATTCACAGGCAGCTGAATAAACTACACTCATAAATTATAAAACTGAGTGGGAAGAGTTCTAGTTCCCCTAAATACTTCTACCAAAGTTTCTGAATCAGTCTCTACCTACCTTATTCTCAACCTTACAGCCTTATCTCAGAGGATTTTCTATTAAACATAAATTTATCAGAAATAAGGTTTCACCGACATTTGCCCAGGAAACTTACTTTCCAAAATCGGCTAGACAACTGGCTAGAGTAGATACACAATGATTAAATATAAAGTATAATGACTCATGAAATAAAGGCAAGTTGACTTATGAGGATGTCTAGGTCCTTAGTTCTAAACGAATTTTTTCCCCAGCCATAACCTATATATATTTTCATTTTAAAACTCAGTGGTCAAATTACTAAATCAGCACTGTTACCAGTGACCTATCACTAGACAGATCAATAACTAAATTCGCTATTAAGAGCTTTTGATTTCCAAACAAGCAAAATACACACCTCAATGTATACAGTATAAACTTTCCTGAGGTTCCTAGAATTTTTTACTTTCCCCATCAATAAAAATTCTACAGCTAAAGATACACATAAAGGAGTTTTATAATACATGACCTGTCAGAGTGTTATAATTATGTAGATGTCTCTCACCCCCACTACAGTGCATTTTAAGAGTAGAGACTATCTGAATTTTGTATCCCTCCTTGTTGGCATATAACAGACATTCAAGAAATGTATTTTGAACAACTGAGTTTGGAAATTTTTTATTTAGTCTTGGTCAAAATTAAAAAGTCTAGAATTATTAAATATTAGGTTATTAACTACCACATTAAAGTACAAATCCCAGTTCAAACTGGACTGACACATACTATAGAGGCTGAAACAGAATCGTTTTCTTCTCAACTCAAAATTCAAGTAAGGTAGACGTTGGAAGTAGTTCAAATTATTCCACTGGAGCAACTAACTGTTCTCAATTTGGTTACATCCAAAGACCTTAAATTTAAGAACTAAAGAGCACCCATGAAGAATAGCCAAGTCCCTTGTGCCTTCTTTCTCCAACTTTATTCTCCATTCTTAAATTCATCTCGTGAAGAAAGGAACTCTGTATTTTCACTAAACTTATTCTCACCCCATCCCCAAATTAAAGTTTCTTCTAAGACAGCTGACTGTCTCATACTTTTTGAAATAGGTTTATACTGTGCTTAACCAAAATACACACCTGGAAAAAAAAAAAACCTTCATAAAGTACCATTTAAAATAGAAGAAAATGGAAAATACAGACTACAGAGAATTTCAAAGTACACAAATGCAATTAAATCTGCAGCTCACAGTAAAGAACAAGGAGTTGTTGTTGGGTTTTTTTTTTTTTTTTGAAGGTTTACAGCAGTTTAGAAGCCAAAATAAGTCGACTGGTTATACTTAGTAAAACGCTTTACTCAACTACAGTAAGAGTCATAGTTTACTATAGCAACCAGGAGAAATAAGGTCACCAGCTCACAATAAAGTGAAAATTACATCAGTTATAATTCTGTAGTTGCTTCTAATTCTGATCAATTTTCAGAAAAGTATTTCAATGACAGTAACATTTTTAAAAAAAAGAGGATGGACCTTGAAAACAACCAACTATCCTTTTGTGGCCATATTTTGCAAAAGAATTACCACAGCAAGCAGATTACAAAGGCCAACGATATGCAAAATAATAACAAAAACAAAGCCACTGTTTAATCCCATTAATCTATTCAAAACTATAAAGATTTTACTGGTAAAATATACAACCATGTGAGAGATAAAATGCTGTAAGTTCAAGTCAACAAAAAGCTACATTTTTAAGAGAACCCTATAAAATAGTTCCTCATCAGGGCCACAAAATTTTAATCTCTTCCCACCTCCTGCTCAGTCAGCACTAGTTACTGCACAGGATAAGCAAGTATCACTCCTTCCAGCTATATGTATTAGACAAATGGCCATCCCAAATTAAGTATGGGAAAGCCTAAAAAAAATCTTTCATGAAGAGGTCCTGAAGAAAGCTCAAATTCTAAAACTGCACCCAAATTCTTCTTTTATCATAGGGGAAAAGGCAAAGCAAATGTAAGAAAAGCTAATGAAGACAGTCTTGAACATTTAACTGCTCCTTTACTTTCAGGAATGGCCCTCTTTTGGATGGAATGTTATATCCATTTGATAAATAAAAAGAAATTTCCTAGAGGTCTTTTGTCTACTGTTCTTAAAAGCATTAACATCTGATTGTAGTGCCCGAGATAATTTTCTAATTTGCCACTGACACAACTCAGTCATCACAGTTCTAAAATATAAACACAAAAAGAA
This sequence comes from Neomonachus schauinslandi, assembly GCF_002201575.2. Taxonomy (NCBI): domain Eukaryota; kingdom Metazoa; phylum Chordata; class Mammalia; order Carnivora; family Phocidae; genus Neomonachus; species Neomonachus schauinslandi. The sequence continues at coordinate 47,287,423 of NC_058407.1, forward strand.
TTAAGATTTTAAAACTTAAAGTTTGATTACAATACCCAGTCTTTAACGGAGTAGCAACTATTTAAAGCTAATTGAAAAATGTTTTTCTTTTCTAATACTTAAACCAGAGGCACAAAGTCATTCCTGAAAACAAGAACAGTTAAGGATTTCTAGCTTTCCCTCATTTTAAAAAAACCTTGAGCCCCTAGTCAGAAATAAAGTCTTGAATGTAGTGGGGGGAAAAAATAAAAAAGAAAAAACATTAACCACTAAAATTGTATCAAGCTTCTCTTACGGACCTGGAATATAAAAAATCAAGCTTTTAGGTGCACTACAATTAGGCACAATTTAATTTTTAAAAATGTGTTACTACATAAAGGCAGTAAAGATGTGAACAGCAGGCTTAGAGCTCACACGTCACTACTCTAGTAACAAACGAGATCTTCTGCAAGGATGCCCAACATCAGACATCACAGCTCCGCGGCTAGTTCTTCTAGGCAACTGTGGCTTGAGAGATACCGGAAAAACCTTCCATTCTCACTTTCTCCAACCTTTCAAAACGAAAATTAACAGATCCCTCGGAGGGCATTTTACATTTGCTTTTGAAAATCGGGTCTTATTTACAACCTTTTAAACTATACTAAAAGAATTCGGGTGAACGTTCTTTATTTTAATCACTCCTCTTACCTCTCGGTGAGCTACCATCTTCCCCCCTCCCCCCATCCAACCAACACGCTTCCAAGTCTTCCTTTTGGCTCAGGCCATCTATCTTCACAGGTATTTTCATCACAAAAGCCAACAACAACTGGGCCTCAAAAGCACTGCAAGACCTCGACCACCGAGGCACGGCCCGCGCACCGACTTTGAAACACGATCGATGGTGCAAAAGTCAAAGGACTTGTTGCAAACGTGCCCACACCGAAGCCGCCTTCACAAAGCGTGAGAGGAGGAAGAAGGCGCCACGCCGAAACCTGTCGCAAACGCGAGCAGGAGCCCAGGAAACTGGGCGCGCGGGATACAAAGGGCCATGAATGCGGCCTTCCATGAGGCGACCGTGCGCGGCCGGGGAGACAAAATGGAGCGACGAGAGGAATCGGAGCCCGAGTTGCAGGGTCGGGGAACAGGCGGCGCCCGGCGCGCGCCCCGCCGGGCTTCCTCTTCGACCCGGCGGCGGGGGAGGGGGCGGGGCGGCGGCCTGTTCTCCCCTCCGCGCACACGCGGCCCCACCGCCCGGGCCTAGCGCGGCGGGAAGCGCCCGCCGGCCGCCGCCAACAATGGGGAGGTGGCGGCGGCGAGGGAGGGGCCGGCGGCGTCTGCACGGCGGCCCGCGTCCGCGCTCCAGGCCCTGCGGCGGGCAGCAGCATCCGCGGCCCGCGAAACGACGCGGTAGAACGAGGGGCGAGGGGGGCGCCGCGCCGGGGTCGGACGGCGCGGCCCACAGGCGGCAAGGGCGCACGGTCTGCAGCCGCGCCGGCTCGCAGCCCGCGGCAGGCCCTGGGTCAGCGTCCGGACCGCAGCGCCGCCCGCTTCGGTGGCGTGGGCCCGGGCCCTCACGTACCTGGTTGAACTCTTCGCCCACATCCGCGTAAATGTCTATGTGGTCCACACCGTCCGCCATCTTCTCTCAGCCGAGGCCGCCGCTGCCTCCTGCAGGTCTGCCCGCCGCGGCAGCAGCAGCGGATCTAGCGGCGGGGGCGGGGCGCGCTGCGTCACTTCCGAGGCCCGAGGGACGAGGCGGGGGCGGCCGGGGACGGCCGGGGGCGGCGGGCGCGTCTGCAGCCCGGCCGCTCGGCGGGCGCGGAGAAAAAGCTTGCGTCTCTGCTGGCAGAGGCGGTTTCTTTTGTGTGTCTAGGTTAGGCCTGGGGCTTGGGGGGACGTCCCAGCTGTTTCCAGAGACTGTGTTTTCACGTTGCCTCTGGCACACTCAAACGTTTTGTAATATTTTCATTCTCAGTTTTGCTTACAATTCTCAAAGCCAAGGCTTCTAGAGAGGTGGAAGTTTTATATCCATGATTAAATAGAAGTGTAACCCAGCATTCTGTGAGCGCCTTGAGGGCGAAAACAACGTTCTTATCCCTGCATCCTCAGAGACCCGCAGTTTCATTTGCCTAGTAAACGCTGGATTCCCGTTGATTGTTGTCTTGAGTAATTTGCAAGCTACTTAGGTTATTTGCATGCTATTTATGTTTGCATCTCTATCCCCTGTCACCGTCTCCTTTCATCTCCTCTTTCCCCGTTCGTTGCCCTTTGGTTTTTTCCCCCCGCTTGGATCGCAGTTGGTTTTTCTCTGAATAGTTCAAACGCCTCTAACTTGAATGCAGTCATCCTAGAGCCCACCCAACAAGGTAGAGGCATCTTGGGGCAAAGGGCTTCTCAGAACCACAGAATGTCTGAACGAGAAGGGAACTGGAAAAGGTGTCATTAGGTCCAAACATCTATTTTTCAAATGAGGGAACGGAGGCCACATAGAAGTAAGTGATTTAACCGGGATCACGTGATCAATACAGACCGCTTTTGCCACCAGGGTTTTATTCAAAGATGTCTCTCCAGTTAGAAACCTTACTCCATTCTTTATTTCTTTTTCACCCATTTAAAAACCCACCAAATTAGAGTGTGTTTGCTAAGATACAGAAATCTTTTGCACAGTGATAAGCCAAAGAATATCCACCTGTACTTGGTATGTTGGAAGAAGCTTAGTTGGAGTCTTAGAGACCAATGTGGTGATGTGGATAACAATTACTAGTCAGTTTACCAGTAAGATGACCTCAGTCGAGTTACCTAACCTCTCTCTCATGTTCAATTTCAGAATCTTCAGACTTGAGGTAGTAATATTTACCTCACCAAGGTTGAAGGTTGATGGTAGTTTAAATGAGGTAATATGCAAAATGCCCTATCCTCTTCTACTTCTTGGAAATACTGATTTTCTTTTTTCCATGGGGCTTTATAGAAGACAAGAGCCATTCATGATAAGGGGCAAGACCTTTTTTTAGATTTGGGTAGGCACCATAGGCCCATCATAGATGTCCATATCCCAATCCCCGGAACCTGTGACTTTATTAACCTTGGAAAAGGAGCTTGACTTATCCTTGATTTCTTGGTAGGTCCAAAGTAATCACAAGTGTCCTTATAAGTGAAAGAGGAGGCAGGAGAAGGGAGATTTGATGATAGGAGCAGTGTATGTTCTTTTAGTACACTTAAAAATCATTCCAGGGTTCTGACTTCTACCATTACCTACGAAAAAGCAGGCGTCAGTGTGACTGTTTCTTTAAAGGTCATTGGGGTTCCCCCCCACCCCGGCCGCTTTTAAGATTTTTCTCTTATACTTTGGTTTTCTGCTCTTTTACTATGTATGTTTGGAAGTGTATTTCTTTTTATTTATGATGCTTGGGATTCACTGAGCTTCTTGAATACATTGATGCCTTTCATGAGTTCTGGAAAATTCTCAGCCTTTACCTCTTCAAATATTGCTTCTGCCCCACTCTTTCTTCTCTCCCTCTATAACTCCCATAAATGTATGTTAAATCATTACTATCCACTATTTCTCTTACCTTCTCCTTTTTTATCTCTTCCTGCTTCATTTTGAGTAGCCTTTTTTCTGATATATTTTCTAGATGACTAATTCTCAAATAGAAATAAAAATAAATAAATAAAAAATAATGGGGATGCCTGGCTGGCTCAGTCGGTAGAGCATGCAACTCTTGATCTTGGGGTCAGGAGTTTAAGCCCCACATGGGGTATAGAGCTTATGTTTAAAAAAAAAATAGAAACAAAAAAAATAGATTACTAATTCTCCCATGATGTCAAACTTATCTATTTAGCTATTAATTTTGGTTTTGAGGTGGTTTGTTTTTGGTAATTTTAAGACTTAAAATTTCTATTTGATTCTTTTTAAAATCTGTTATGTTCATTTTTATAGCATTCTATTCTTTGCCCAAACAGTAAGTCGTGGCTTTCATCTCTTTGAGTGTAGTAGTCATCATTGGTATACAATCTGGGTCTCTGCTAATTCCAATATCTGGAGTCCCATTGAGTGTATTGTTGGTTCTTTGTTTTAGTTATTTGTTGTGGTTTTGTTTTGGTTTGTTTTGTTTTTTGAAAGAAAGAGGCGGGGCGGGCAGAAGGGAGGGAGAGAGAATCTTAAGCAGACTCTACGCCCAGCCCAACACGGCTCTATCTCACAACCCAGAGATCAGGACCTGAGCTGAAATCAACAGTTGGACGATTAACCGACTGAGCCATAGAGGCACACCTATTCCTTGTGTTCCTTATGCTGTTTCTCACTCATGTTGTCTTTTTTTTTTTTTACTCTTAAGGCATTTATTTATTAAAACATTCTCTGCCAAGATTTCACATTAGCTTAAAATTCAAATCAGTCTTTACATTTCCCTACTGAGGTTTCCACCTCAGTGTATCACATAAAAACACCTTCTCCAGCAATCAGTGTTACCAGCGTCCACACGGTGAGCCCCATGGTCAGCCTCTTTGTTCCCTAGGTGACCCAACTAGATGTTAATACTGCTCTGCTACAGGGTAAAAGCTCCTAACTCAAACTCATTGGAAAAGGGGAGAAATTTCTGCAAAGTGCACTTTAAGAAGAGGTATTGTTTGCTCATGAAAAGAAACCAGTGAGTCCTCTAAGAATAATAAAAGGGGTTATTTTACAGTTAAGCACATGATTTGGAGTGAAGAATTCGGATGTTGCTCTGCTGGTCCAGGCCGTTAATACTCTTCTTGTTCCTCCTGTGGGCCCCTTCATCAGGTATCACAAAGTCTTCATCTTCATCTGTGGCATACAGAATGTCCACGATCCTCTGCAATACCTGGTCGTTTTCCCCCTCATTCTCCTGGCAAATCAATTCAATGTTCCTTAGCTTTCCAAAGTAGAAATCTCTTTCTTTCTCCAAGTCTTCGACGGTAAGTTTCAATGCGTTGACCTGCTGCATCAATTCAGCTGCTTCGTCATCCCTGTTGCCCACACCAGGATTCTTTCGCACCACACCCGGGCCAGCCTTAGGGGTTGCAGTAGTTCTGTGTGTTGCAATGGGCCTCTGTGGAGCTGCACTGCTAGAGCTGAGAGGTTTCTTCGGCTTGTTCAGAGCTGGAGCAACAAGGGAGGGAGCCACTGCAGTTTCTTGACCTTGTCTGGCAGCTACGGGGTCACAGTCTTTTCCATCATAGTTTGCATCAAAAAACTTCTTGAACCACTGAACAAATTTAAAATTGTCCTGAATCTTTCCTTTTACTAATTTGTCACAGGAATTCTTTTGTCAACACCCATTCTCTTAAAGCCTGCTTGTAGTATTTTGAAGTTCTGGATGTACTCATGTTTTAGCTTAGCCTGGAATTTCACTTTCTTCAAGGCAATGGAGCCAGGGAACAGCATGTCCATAAACTGACAGTAGGCAGCCCCTGAGCACAACTGTTCGATCTTCGTCAGATTCAGCTGCAGAGACTCATTGATCCAGGCCAGCATGTCATGTCGACTTAGGTTATCACTGGTGACTGATGTTGAATATACGTTCACTGCCATCTTCAGCTCTTGGCGGGACCGCGTCCACAGCCTGTGCCCAGCTTCGGTTCCGTCTTCGTCTCGTTCAAACCGCCCCCTCACTCATGTTGTCTTATTACCTGACTATCTTTGTGTGCTGGACATCATAATTGTAATACTTGAAGAAATAATGTGAGTCCTAGGATAATTTTTTTTTCCATAGGAGGATTTTCATTATTTTCTGCAAGGCATCTCCGGACACTAATAAACAAGATCACTCTCATCCAGGTGACCTCTCAGCCAACTCTTTTGAATCTGAAATGCAAAAGCACTCTGAGTGTATAGGCCTAGCCTTTCTACATCTTGGCCAGGTAATTCCTCACTCCCTGGTGGGCTTTTTGATGATTTTAAAATGTTAACAGCGGCGCCTGGGTGGCCCAGTTGGTTAAGCATCTGACTCTTGATTTCAGCTCAGGTCTCGATCTCAGGGTCATGAGATTGAGCCCTGTGTTGGGCTGGGCGGGGAGCCTACTTAAGATTCTTTCTCACCCTCTGCCCCTCCCACCCCTGCGCTGGTTCTCTCCCTCTCTCTCTTCCCCCCCCCTAAAAAAAATAATAAAAAAATAAAATGTTGTTACAGGGTATCTGCTTACTTGGCAATGTTCAAGAAATGAAATATTATTGTAGATTACAAAAGAAAATGCATAATAATAAAAACAACAAGCAAAAACTCTATACTTATTCAGTACTTCTATATACCACCCTCTTTGTTAGACATCTTATGGTTATTAATGTACATAGATGAAAGATTGGAGATTCGGATTTTTATCCTGACTTGACAACTGACCAGCTAGGTAACCTTAGACAAGTCCTTTAGCTCAAGTCCTCCATGAAGGTCCCTCTCAGTTTTGAAATCCTGTTATTCAAATCTACACAGAATTCAAAGTCCAGAGTTCCTTGAGAGCAATTTGACAATGGTATTACCAGAAATGTAGTGGCTTGAAACAACACCAATTCATTATCTTATAGTTCGAGAGATCAGAAATCCAGAATGGATCTCACTGGGCCAAAATCAAGGGGGTGGCAGGTCTGCATTCCTTCTGGAAGCTCTAGAGGTGAATACATTTGCTTGCCTTTTCCATCTCCTAGAGGCTGCCCACATTCTTTGTCTGCGACCCCCTCCTTCCCACAATGACGTCACTCCAACAATAAAAACAATATAAAATCAAAATATTCAAGAAGAGTAACAAAGAGGTTAGAAGGAGGTAAATAATGTTCTAAGGGTCTCTGTATATGTCCTTCTTCTCTATATAGAACTTTCTCTCCTTTTCCATGCACATGTCTATGCAACAATAGCAACCTCAGCTCCGGCATTCAAACAAGCGCCGTTCAGGAAAATGGTGATCTTGTCTTAGTTTCAATCACAAAATCTAAAGAGAGCAACTGATAGCTCAATTTTTACAGGAGTCTACTTTTAGTCTAATCAAGTTTAAGGAGAAGGAGTCACAGAGTAAAAACACAGCTTACAAAATCTACCCTGTGAGTTAGGAAAGGGTGGAAAACTGTTGGTGGAAGACGGTTGCTCTGAGCCAAGCAGATACCCCAAAGCTTGTCTAACGCATCCCCCCTCTTAGAGGACAGCACATAGACAAAGCCCTGATGGTTGGAGATGGCAAATCCAAATCCATAAATATTTAACACATATTATCATTCTGACTTACTTCAAGTCAGTCCATGCCATAATCTCCATAGGAATATGATTTTGGTTCTAATACTGTAGGTTATAGTTTAGGTCTATGCTCCCCAAACTTTTATTTTAAAAAAATTTTTTAAAGATTTCTTTTTTTTTTTTAAAGATTTTATTTATTTGACAGAGAGAGACACAGCGAGAGAGGGAACACAAGCAGGGGGAGTGGGAGAGGGAGAAGCAGGCTTCCCGCCGAGCAGGGAGCCCGATGCGGGGCTCGATCCCAGGACCCCGGGATCATGACCCGAGCCGAAGGCAGACGCTTAATGACTGAGCCACCCAGGCACCCCTAAAGATTTCTTTATTTATTACTTATTTGAGAGAGAGAGCACGAGTGGGAGAGGCAGAGGGAGAGGGAGAGAGAATCTCAAGCAGACTGTGAGCTGAGCACAGAGCCAGACATGGGGCTTGATCCCATAACCCTGAGATCACCACCTGAGCTGAAACCAAGAGTTGGACACCCAACCAACTGCACCACACAGGTGCCCCTGCTCCTCAAACTTTAAAAAATACCCCTAACATTTTAAACATGCAGCCATAATATATATAAATGTAAATATTATTTTATAAGGCATTTTATATTAACATTTTTATATCACGAACACCCATACAAATATATAATTTTGTTTTCTTTCTTTTTTTTTATTTCTTGGAGCAAATATATAATTTTGAAGGATGAAATAAACAAGGTTTTTAAAAAGATTTTATTTATTTATTTTACAGAGAGATAGAGAGCACAAGCAGGGGGAGGGGCAGAGGGAAAAGGAGAGAGAATCTCAAGCAGACTCCATGCTGAGCATGGAGCCTGATGTGGAGCTCGATCTCACAACCCTGAAGTCATGACCTGAGCAGAAATCAAGAGTCAGTTGTTTAACTGACTGAGCCACCCGGGCACTCCAATAAATAAGATTTTTTAAATGCATGGCTATTATAATGGCCTTATATTATCATTAGTGGATATAAATCCATATTTCAAATAGTCTTGAAATTTTTGGTCCTGCTCTTGTCAAATCTGATTACATCATCCTTGTTTTCATCTCATGATGGGACTGACAAGAATTCATACTAGAAGTAGGTGTTGGCTCTGCTTTCTTGTCTTTCACTTGTACTTTCATTATTAGTATTAGCAATGAACCATGGTTTCTTAGGATTTTTTTTAAAACACCTGGGCATTTTATGATGGTTAACTTAGTTAAAGTGAGAAAATAAAATCTCTAAGTCTATGTAACTGGGCTCTCATAAACTGCCATGTATCATAATACACAGCAAGTAAAGTGTATTAAGTGCCCATGTGAAGGAATCCCTTTAGAATCCTCTGTGTTGGGGAGAAAGTCCACCTCTTTCCTCAGGACTACCCCCAACAGGAACAATAATGTGGGAAGTGAAAAAAGTTAATGATTCAAAATCCCTCACTTCCATGGGACCCTTCCGTAATTCATCTAAATTTCCACTCCACTTTCCTCTCTGTCATACATACTCCCCTTTGTGTTGGATAGGGGTTGGTGAGGCAGCAGCCATATTTCTGCATCTAAGTGGAAATTGAATAAAGGGTTACATTTAGTTTGGATTTAATGGAAAATATTTATGTATAAGTTATTGTTAACCATCCTGACATAGGAATGCTTTCCAGAAATATTTTTACTGCCACTGTGCCAAGAGATTCTGTGATATGAAAATGCAAAGCCAGAGGTCATATGGTGATCTGAGTCTGTCCAACCATGCTAGGCAATAGAAATATGTGGGTACTGGAGGAGAAACAAAGTTTGAAATGTATGGAATCAGATACTATTCTTTAGAAAATTAGTCTAAAGAGACGTGCAAAATTACAAGTGAAAGATTTGGTTCTCATTAATGCTACATAAACACTACATAATGGGGCATATAAAATTATCAACTTGCTATATGTATATATTTTTAAGATTTTATTTATTTATTCAAGAGAGAGAGAGCGTGATCAAGAAAAAGAGAGCGGGAGAAAGAGCATGAGCAGGGGGAGGGGTAGAAGGAGAAGCAGACTCCCCGCTAAGCAGGGAGCCTGATATGGGGCTCGATTCCAGGACCCCGGGATCATGACCCGACTGAGCCACCCAGGTGCCCCTCAACTTGCTATATATTCTTTTAATGAGAAAATCACATGAAATTGAAATTCCTGTGTTTCTTTTCTTCTTCTAAATAACAATTTGCTTTCATACCTTATGTTCATAATTTTTTGTTATTTTTCTTTAAGAAAGCTCCCAAAATATGGATATATCAATCCCCAGGAAACCTAGATTTATGCCTGCCACATACCTTAGTAACATGAAATCATTTGACATATGAATTGAGCAAGGACACTATTCCTATATTAAATATTAGTTAATCTTAACTTTTCAGTTTTTTAAATAAAAAAATATAAAAATATATGCTCTATTATCTTTCCATATCCCAATGAATATATGTACATTCTCCAGAAATAATTAGTTAAACCAATTGCTATGGCTAAATAAGAAAGACTTATTGCAACACCGGAGAAATGGGGCATTACACCCTTCACTGCCCCTCCTTGAATCAGTCAGTTCCACATTTTTTTGTTTGTTTGTTAAGTAAGTTCCATGCCCAACACGGGGCTTGAACTCACGACCCCAAGATCAAGAGTCGCATGTTCTGTGACTGAGCCAGCCAGGTGCCCCCGGTTCCACATTTCAAACACTGCACTTCCTGTTACCAAATTCTGTTAGACTGTACCATATAAAAGTGCAGGTTTTATAGGTCATAAATGGTCTAACACTGGCATATCGTTGGCGTTGCATATGTGGTATTCACCCAGATATATAATTTGGAATGCATTTGGCTGCAAGTAAAAGAAACAAAACTCGGGGCGCCTGGGTGGCTCAGTCGTTAAGCGTCTGCCTTGGGCTCAGGTCATGATCCCAGAGTCCTGGGATCAGGTCCTGCTTTGGGCTCCTTGCTCAGTGGGAAGCCTGCTTCTCCCTCTCCCACTCCCTCTGCCTTGTGTTCCCTCTCTCGCTATGTCTCTGTCTGTCAAATGAATAAATAAAATCTAAAAAAAAAAAAACTTATAGCACATGGTCATGCACGCACTGCTGGAGTTATCAGCTACTGGCCAAAAAAAAAGTTCATCTCAATTACGTACAGACAAAATACTGCATAGAAACATGTTCAAATGTTAATATCATTTTCAAACAGTGGGATTATGAGTATTTTTAGTTTCTTATTTATACATTTCTGTGTTTTTAATATTGCTACAGCAGGTATTTATTAACTTTATAATCAAGACAGAATTTCAACCTTATTTTTAAAAATAGAAAAGCATAGAGGCACCTGGCTGGCTCAGGCGATAGAGAGTGCAACTCTTGATCTCAGGGTTGTGAGTTCAAGTCCCACATTGGGCATAGAGCTTACCTAAAAAAAAAATAGGGGTGTTTGTGTGGCTCAGTTGGTTGAGTGGCCGACTCTTGATCTCCGCTCGGGTCTTGATCTCAGGTTGTGAGTTCAGGCCCCATGGTGCCCACTAAAAAAAATAAAATAAAACAATAAAAATTAAAAGTAAAATGTTTAAAAAATAGAAAGCATAAAATTAAGATTTTTTAATGCAGTATAGCCATTATCTTGGACTCAGGTTGGAGCTTGACATTTGGAAACCTGTAATAATAATGAGTCACACACTTGATTGAAAAATAAAAACATATAAAGGCTACACTGTAGTTTGCCATAAACTATTTTTCAGCACTTGTGTGAATTGTGTTTAAAAAACAGACATTTCTCACCATGGTTTTTTTTTTAAAGATTTATTTATTTATTTATTTGAGAGAGAGAGAATGAGAGAGAGCACATGAGAGGGGGGAGGGTCAGAGGGAGAAGCAGACTCCCCGCCGAGCAGGGAGCCCGATGCGGGACTCGATCCAGGGACTCCAGGATCATGACCTGAGCCGAAGGCAGTCGCTTAACCAACTGGGCCACCCAGGCGCCCTCACCATGGTTTTAAAGTGTATTATTTGATACAAGTGGTCTTTTTTTGTGCTATGTAAAATGCATTCATCTTTGTGTTTTGAATGATTTATTTCTGAAATTACTGAAGATGAAGATAAAATCCATGTGAAGAGCTGGACTTCAGCAAAATACAATAATATTAGTATGAGTGAAAATATTTTTCAGTATCAAAAACTGCTTTTTTTTTTTTAACTAGGCTCCATGCCCAGCGTGAAGCCTCACCTCGGGCTTGAACTCAGGACCCTGAGATCAAGACCTGAGCTGAGATGAAGAGTCAGATGCACCTATGGGCACCTCAAAAACTGCTTTTTATGGCGCTAATGGGACTCAAAACTAGTAATCTTACCATTTTTTTCCATACAACTTATACAGCAACTAAATAAATGTATAAATGATGACAGAATTTATTCATTCTACTATCCCACAAATGTTTTTAATGCAACTACTGCATGGGGGCCACTGTGGTAGGTAGGAATGAATAATACAAATGTAAGATTTCATTATCATGTAGTGAGAAGTGGCATGGTAAGGTGTAATGTAACAGATCTTGGTTTGAGACCCAACTCTGTCATTTGAGACTCAACTGTGCCATTTTGGGCAAGAGTTACTGAACTTCAATGGGACTTGTTGAAAAAAATAAAGATCATAATATCTACCTCAAATAGAGGAATAGAAAGAAGCCAACAATTATTGAGCACATAGTATTATGCACCAGCCCCTGAGATATATGCTTTATAAGCATCAACTCAAATTAGAAAGTGTATATACAGTGTGAGAGATGGGGGAGCTGGTAATCCTTAGAGGTACAGGTATTACATTGGAATCTCTGGGAATGTGTCAGTCAGAACCTCGCAGGTTCCCCATTTCCATGGGGAAATGGAGAAGAATGTAATGGAGTAACCATTTATGGGGGTTCAGACAGGGTTAAGAGAAACTAATAGAGGATGACAAAGCACTGTAGGGCAAGCCTGAAGGGATAAGGGAGCAATCAATTACTAAAACTCAGAGAGAGAGAGAGATCTGTAGTTGTTGGAGAAGGCTGCCTGACTCAGCTGTAGCCTTCAGGCATACAGTGGAGAGATCCTGGAAAATAAATCCTGATATTACATCTTCCTTGACCTTAGATCGCCTGGTGGGGCCTCCCATTGATTGAACCCAATTGGAAGTTAGAGGGGAGGAGGTACCATTGGTGTGGCCAATAAAGGTCACCCACTGGAGCAGAGAGCAGGATGGAAAGGGTGGGAAGTAGGTCTGGAGAAGCAAAGAGAATATCTAGCACAGAAAATATAGAAATGAGCGAATGTTGCCTCCCATGTATGTTCACCTATGGGATCAAAAAGCTGTCGGAGAGCAGCGACTTCAGAGAAGGCATCTTTCTAGGCCACACTTACTTCAGAACCAGTCTTGTTCTAAATTCTAAGCTCAAAAGTGATGAGATTTAAAATGTATTAGTCAACTCTGGTTAAGTTTTCCACATGGCCAATTCAGTGATTAAATTGTTCAATAGTGAGCATAACTAGTTTTTAAAAAATGTCTCCTCCTCACTCAGAGTCAAGAAGAAATGTTTCATCTCACGAGCTAGGTAAGCTATTATGGAGCTTGGGTTCTGACTAGCAAGCTATTGTATCTCCAACTCCATTTCATTTTCATAGACTCTCCTAAAATCCAAGTACCCCCCACCCCCCCCCGCGCGGCTTTTTTTTTTTTTTTTTTTTTTCTTTCTTTTTTTTTTTTTTTTTTGCAGAAGAGGAAACCTAATCCTAAACAGGTTGGTGGTAAAACAGTGCTGGTCCCACCACACAAATCCTTGAGTAAACAAGTGAAAGAAATTGGAACTGAGATATAAGTGTTACTAGGTAGTGTTGAAAAAAAAATGAAAGGGAAAAAATGCAAATTGTTGAAAAGCCTAGGTTCATTCAATCTCAGTCTTGTTGAATTTTCCTTTAAATATTTCTTTTTTAAAAAAGATTGTGGGGCGCCTGGGTGGCTCAGTTGGTTAAGCGACTGCCTTCGGCTCAGGTCATGATCCTGGAGTCCCGGGATCAAGTCCCACATCGGGCTCCCTGCTCAGCAAGGTGTCTGCTTCTCCCTCTGACCCTCCTTTCTCTCATGCTCTCTGTCTCTCATTCTCTCTCCCTCAAATAAAATCTTAAAAAAATTTTTTTTTAAAAAGATTGTATTTATTTATTTATTTATTTATTGAGAAGCACCAGCAGAGGGAGGAGAGAGGAAGAACCTTAAGCAGACTCGGAGCTGAGCACGAGCTGACAGGGGACTTGATTTCATAACCTTGAGATCACGACCTGAGCCTAAATCAAGAGCCAGACGCCCAACTGACTGAGTCACCCAGGCTCTGCTTCCTTTCAATATTTCTCAAATACTTTCTATTTTGTTATTATTATCCTTTTTTTTAAAAAAATTTCTTTATTTATTTGTCAGAAAGAGAGAGCAAACGCAGGGGGGGTAGCAGGCAGTTTAGGCAGAGGGAGAAGCAGGCTCCCTACTGAGCAAGCAGCCCCATGGGGGGCTCGATCTCAGGACCCTGCGATCATGACCTGAGCTGAAGGCAGACACTTAACCATCTGAGCGACCCAGGCGTCCCTCTGCTATTATTATCCTGATGCAGACTTCATCACTACAAATATCCAATATAGATAATCTAATCCAATGTGCTAATTTTACAAAGGAGGAAAGTGACTTGCTCCAGAACATGGTAGAAGGGATGCATTTTCTTCCCTCTTTAAGAGTCATATTCAAGTTTTGCCTAAAGTGAGACTAGAATCCTGATCTATTGGCAAACACTTTGTTGCCTTAGTTTTCCTGACTTCTTTGCAGCTAGGATAGCATCGTGACTTGGTTCTGGCCAAGGCAACTTAGTTGAAATTTCCACGGTAGAATATGGGAAAAGTTTTGCTTTCTTAATAAATAGGCTAGATATAACCTTTCTTCCCCTCTCCTTTTTTCTGTTTTGAATGTAAACTTGATACCTAATGGAGTTAGAGCAATTGTATTGCAACCATGAGACAATAAATGTGGGCAAAAGCCAGCATGATAAAGATGGAAAGCTGGAAATAGCCTGTGCTAAGGTTCTGTTCTGGAGTATGATAGAACTATTGAAGGGGCGGCTGGGTGGCTCAGTTGGTTAAGCATCTGCCTTTGGCTCAGGTCATGATCCTAGAGTCCCAGGATCGAGCCTTGCTCAGCAGGGAGTCTGCTTCTCCCTTTGCCCCTCACCCTCCTCGTGCTCTCTCCCACGTGCTCTCTCTCTCAAATAAATAAATAAAATCTTTAAATTAAAAAAAAGAACTGTTGGGGCACCTAGGTGGCTTCAGTCGGTTAATCACCTGCCTTCACCTCAGGTCGTGGTCCCGATGTCCTGGGATCGAGTCCCCCAATGGGCTTCTTGCTCAGTGGGGGTCTGCTTCTCCTTCTGCCTGCCACTACCCCTGCTTGTGCTCTCTCTCTCTGACAAATAAATAAATAAAAATTTTTTTTAAATTAAAAAAAAGAACTATTGAATAACTTCAGACATTGTCAGAAAAAATATATTGAATCGTTATGTATGTTAAATATGTTATTTAAAAAACTAAAGGTGGCCTCCCAAATCAGAGAAACATAATATATAGCCTTCACATCAGGGAGCAAAAAGGTGGTGGGGAGATGGAAATTTTTTGCTCATCGAGCAGGAGCCAGGAAAGGAGAAAAGAAAGAAAAACAGAAGTATAAATAGAAAACACAAAATAAGATAGTAGTTTATGTCCAAATACGACAGGACACAAACAATGTACATCAAAAAACTCATCAATTAAAAGACCTAGATTATCAGAGTCAAAATGATCTTGACATCACGTAGGAGACGCACCTAAACAAAGACGCACAGACAGGTTAAAAATAAACGGATACAAAACGATGTGTCAAGCAAATAGTAGCTGAAAAAAAGCTGGTATAGTGATGTTAATATCAGATAAGAAAATTTAAGAGAATTTAACCATTAATAAAAATAAAGACAGCAATGTATCTTCTTTTTTATTTTTCCCAGTTTTATTGAGATATAATTGACATACGACAGTGTATAAGTTTAAGGTGTACAGCATCATACTTTGATTTATATATATTGTGAAATAATTACCACAATAAATTTAGTTAACATCCACCATCTCATATAGATACTAAAAAAGAAAAGCAGTATTCGTTTCTTGTGATAAAAACTCTTAGGATCTGGGGCGCCTGGGTGGCTCAGTTGGTTAAGCGACTGCCTTCGTCTCAGGTCATGATCCTGGAGTCCCGGGATCGAGTTCCACATTGGGCTCCCTGCTCAGCGGGGGGTCTGCTTCCCCCTCTGCCCTCTTCCCCCTCTGCCCTCTTCCCCCTTTGCCCTCTTCCCTCTCGTGCTCTCTGTCTCTCATTCTCTCTCTCTCTCTCAAATAAATAAATAAAATCTTTAAAAAAAAACCAAAACTCTTAGGATCTACCTCGTAACCTTCAAATATACCATGCAGCAGTGTTAACCACAATCATTGTGTACATTACATCTTTAGTCTTTACTTATCTTATAACTGGAAATTTGTACCTAGTGATGTATCTTCTTTCAAGTAATGTTGGAATGCATAAAAAAAAAAGGTAAAAGGAAGATCGCTGTGTAGAGGCAACTACTATTAACATATTGGGTATTTTCTTTGATTATTTTCCTTTGCTTCTTTCCCTGACTGGAAGTAACTCTGTATTTTTTTTATACACCATAGGAAACTGATATATGATAATTATAGAAAAAGGTACACAATGCTGAAAAGTAAAAAGGGGAAAGTAAAAATTAGCATTATAACTAGAGATAATCCTATTACCATTTCATGTATATCTTTCCTCTATTGTGATGCACATGAAGAAATACACATTTGTTTTAAAAAATGGTGTCATGATGTGCGCCTCCTTTTCACTCCTTTTTATATCAATAAGTATCCTTTTGTATCACTTTAATGGGTATATACTACCTTTGTGTGACTTTACCCTATTTCTCAATGCATATTTTTACAAAGTTGAAATGATACCATGTATCATTCCCCATCTTTCGTTATTCATTTACTGTAAAATAAGCAATTTCTCGTATTACTAAGATATTTTTCTAAAGATAAATTTGAATGATCAAATGATATTTTATGGCTGTGCATAACTAACTTAGCTATTGTTCTCTTGTTGAATATTTAAGTTGTTCATGATATTAAGTTGTCTTGCTTAGAGATGCTGCAACAGTAATCATATTTCAGAATATTTTTTTTAAAGCGTGTAGCTTCGAGGCATTTTATTATAAAAGCTGGCACTTAGATACAGAAACTAACCAGAACTTAAAATTCACCACACAATTACTTCATTTTTTCGCTTGACCGTCTAGTAAACCTTTAGCTTCATTGATTTTGGCTGCAAAATAAGGAGATCCAACCCTGTCTGGGTGATTTAAAAGCATAATTAGTTGGTGAGCATCTCTTATTCCCCCTTCATTGGCAATAGGGTTTATAGTTTATGCCTACTATTTTTTTTTAAAGATTTTATTTATTTATTTGAGACAGAGAGAATGAGAGAGAGAGAGAGAGCACATGAGAGGGGGGAGGGTCAGAGGCAGAAGCAGGCTCCCTGCCGAGCAGGGAGCCCAATGCGGGACTCGATCCAGGGACTCCAGGATCATGACCTGAGCCGAAGGCAGTCGCTTAACCAACTGAGCCACCCAGGCCCCCAGTTTATGCCTACTATTAATGCTGCTTCTGTTTCATCATTTTGGGTTCAAACCCACCTTTCTAATAGCCACCACTGAAGACAGATTTTGGTAGACTTTGAAAAACTTGTTTTACTTGAGGCTCCATGTGTTTCATGGCTTGCAAAATATAATGGCCTGCAAATCCTGCAGCAGCAATAGCCAGTCCAACTGCTCCCATTGTACTGGCCACGGGTCTGGCTCGGCTCCCCAGTCTCCGCTGAGGGTGCCGTTCATTCCAGCCCAAAGGCCACGGCGGCCAGTTCCATGCCTCTCCAGAATAATTTTTAATAGCACTGGGACCCCTTAGATTTTTCCATCAAAGTTATTATAAAATACAAGGAAGGCATCAGCAAGGCATTAATTGAATGTCTAATTAGTTATTAATATGTATATAATTAACATATTTGCCCCGGGTAAGTCAAATGTATGATTTAATAATGTTGAATTTAATATGCTGATTATATTCTTCATAGTGTAGTTGGTCTTCTTAGGAAATCTATGCAGATAGGACCTTTATTTCTCTTTTATAAGACTTGAGCAGCTTATTACAATTCCTAGGTGTTACAGGCTTTTCTAGTTATTTATATATATTTTTTATGTTTAATGGGTCAAATTTGTGATTTATTTGATGCAAAGTCTTTCATAACATAATACCCCAATCACAACATTGTTCTTCCCTGAATCCCTGCTTGCCTAAGTCATAAGGACCAGCCGGGCTGGTGGGGGAGGTCTGTTGCCTGAAATTGTGAATGTCACAGGAATCAAGGGAGCATGCCAAACACAGAGGCATATGGATTGCTGAGCTGAGTGAGCTGCAGAAGAGTATTCTGGATCTCCAGACTGAGGATGAGGGTCAGAGACAGATATTAGAAATCAGAGAATTATGCCAGGAATTGAAAAGCCAGGGACAGAAGAGTGGAGAAAAAAGACCGATCTGATGAAGAGTCTGTAGTCTGGGCTTGTCTATATACCTGCTTGGAAGCTGTTACTGCTGGCTTTATTGCATGCACCTCCATGTGGCCCGAGGGTGTGTTCAAAGAGTCAGGACCAGAGGTGTCACCAACATGCCCCTCCTTGCCCCCTCTAGCTCACATCCTTCTTTAGCTTCCCTATGTTAACAAGTAGAAGGTTCATGTATTTTTCCTATGGCTGCTGTAACAAATGACCACAAACCTAGTGGCTTAAAACAACCCAAATTTATTATCTTATAGTTCTGGAACTCGGAAGTCTGAAATGGGTCTGCCTGGCCTAAAATCAGGGTGTTGGTAGGGCAAGGCTCCTTTCTGGAGGCTTTAGGAAAGAGTCTATTTCCATGCCTTTTCCATAAAAAAATCAGTCTTCAGACTTAAACAAATGTCTAGAGAAAACCATGGGCTCTTTGATTACTGCACAAAGGCCCCCATGCCTGTACACAGAAGTCCCTTTTGAAAACTAAGCTGCCCTAAGTAGGACACATTCTGCAAAGCCTACTTCAGCTGTGGCCGAGGAGACAAATGGACAAGAAGAACCTCCCATAGGGCAAAAACTGGGGTCATGGAGAGGAAGGGATAAGGATTCAGGAGAGAGGTCTTCACTGCCCCCCCACCCCCTCCAGGCAACAAGAATACCAATCGTCAGATGGGATAACCTAGGAACTTAACTCCACTAGCCGGACAGGAAGTCTTCCAATTACTGCTCTGAGGGATTTGATGATTGCTGTGAACTAGAGGCTGTTGTTTTCTTCCCATTCTTCCTTTTTTCAAATAGATTTAAATTATATGTGCATATTGGCTACCCCATCCCTGCTCTACAATTTACAACAGGAAAGTTGGAGGGCAGATCTCTTGTCTTTTAGTTTATAGGCTACCAGACCATGATGAATTACATATGGACATTATAAATAGGACTGAGAATTACCTAGAGATTGTGAACTTTGAACTGGATGCAGAAACTGGATGGGACTTTGTGGTTTCTCTCCCCAGAAAATAAATGCTTGGGAAGAAGGGTGCACATGAATACTTGGATGACTGAGTGGGAAAAATGGGCCAGAGACTGTTAGTTGCCACTCAATATCTTTTCTCTTCTTTCTTAGTATTAGAAGTCTTTAGCTTGGCACATGGCTACCCAGAAAGACAATATATTTCCCAGCCTTGCTTGCAGCTCAATTATTCATATGATTAAGTCCTGAGCAATGGGATCTGAGTGGGAGTAATGTTTGTGACTTCTGGGTTACACTCTTTTTTTTTTAAAGATTTATTTAATTATTTATGAGAGAGCGAGAGCAAGACAGAGAGAGAGCATGGGGAGGGGCAGAGGGTGAGGGAGAGCGGTAGACTCCCCGCTGAGCACGGAGCCTGACGTGGTCTGAGGCGGGGCTGCATCTCACAACCCTGAGATCGTGATCTGAGCCAAAATCAAGAGTCGGAGGCTTAACCGACTGAGCCACCCAGGTGCCCCATCTGGGTTGCACTCTTAAAGGATTGGCATACTCTCTTCCTCTTTTCCTTTTTGCTGCTCAAAATGTAATGACATTGAGCCACCTGGGACCATGGACACCAAAAGAACACCATGCAGATGGATAGTGGAGCAATAAGATGGAAGGAACTTGGGCCCCAGACACTATGGAGTGATATACCAGACTTTTACATGAAAGAGAAATATCTTTTCTCCTGTAGGCCAGTATTATTTTCAATCTCTATTTGTGTGGCTGAATCTATATCTTAACTTTCACAAACAGGTTGAGTTTGAGGTACCTCTAGAAAGTTTCTTATGAAAAGTGTCAAACATACACAAAAGCAGAAAGAATATTATAAAAATTTCATGCATACTCACCTTTGGCTTCAACAACTACCATTTTCATTTTATTTCAGCTCAACCTGCGCTTCCTCCTGTCTCCACTGGAGGACTTGGAAGCAAATCCCAAAAGTCCTATCATTTCTTCTGTAACTATTTCAGTATGTATCTCTAAGAGATAAGGATTCTTTTTTAAAAAATAAGAGTTTGAAATGTTTTTGAGCAAAACAAATGTAGATATCTGGTTGAGTTGAACATATCTCTTTAACATGCAGGAGAAAGTTCGTGGCCTGAATGTATTGCTTTAGTGGAAGATATTTAAGGCCTTGGCAGCGGATGAGATAACCTAGGGAGAGTGGTTACCTGAGTTGAAAACAGAAAAATTACATCAGTTTAAGATGAGCAAAATTTTCTCTCACCGGTGTCAAGTAGTATGGGGAGTTATGGAAGACAGGGTACATGCACATGTGTAGGAAGCTTTTATGGACATTGTTTCCATTACCCCGAAATCCAGTCCTTGTCTTATTTTCTTTCCTCAGCTCTAATCTCATTTTCTAGATATGTTATTTGTTCAGGGTTGGTCACGTATTTTAGTCACAGCTGGGACTTCTAGGAAATCCTCTCAATTCTTTAGGAAATACTTGCATCTGCCCAGACTGTGTAGTGTGACGGAATGTGCTAGAACTGCTGCAGTCATTTCGTTACCTATCATAAGAGGATTCTAGAACTACCCAAGGGCCCTGATGTAGAGACAGAGAATGAAGTGAACACTGAGTGGAGACATGGAGAGAAACCCAGTCCTTAGTGACATGGTTTGCATTGTAGTTTCAAGCCTCTTCAAGCCAGCCTCACTCTGGACCTCTGAGTTGCATGAGTTATGAGCTAATTTGCCTTTGTTGTTTAAATCATTTTAAATCATTTAAATCATTTTCCATCACTCGCAATACAAAGCATTCTGACTGATAAGAGTAAGCCATGTGGTCAGTGTTTTTCAAGACCTAGAGGAACCCCAGTGCTGGTCATCTCAGTTTTAGCTGAGCGGGTGATACATTTGTGTAAGAAAAGTAGCTAGATGCTGTTCTCCCCTTAATATATACCCTCCCCTTAATATATATTCACTAGCAGTAAAGTGTTGCTTTTTGGCAGATAGGTAGATTTCCTGCAAGCTTCTCTTACGGCTTCTACAGGTACTGGCCACGGGGTGGGGGGACAGTGGAGGGAGCGGTGGTGTTGAGGTGGGGTGGTGGTAATGGTGGTGCTTAAAGGAATGGGTAAATAGCAAATGTGGAACCAGCTGCTGTGAAGGAATGTGTTCTGGGTAGAGAAATGCAGTGAGTTGTGGATAGAATACTCTCTGGTTATGAGATAGACCTAGTTATTCTCTGAAGAAGCACAGCATGGAGGTCTGGCTCTAAGACTTAATACACACAACCACGTGGACAGGAGGATGTAAAATAATGTCTTTTCAAATCATATCCTTCAAAACAGCGGCCAGACTGGTGTGAATGATTCTTACAGGTAGATATTTCTTTGACAAGATTTTAGAGGGAGGGAGGGTAGATGGTGTTAATGGAGGCCTAGAGCTGGATGAAATGTACCATATTGATGAGGGAGGACTTCAACCTTCAGGTTTTGTGTTGAAGTCATGGGGCTATCATCACCTAAATATGGCTTCATTCTGCAGCTGACTCTTCAAGTCATCATTAAGCAAAGAATGCTCAGTGGCCGATGATGTGGACAATTACTAAAGTCACCCCTAAATGATTGTTTTATATGTGGGAGGGGGAATCTTATTTCCATTTTCCATTCCACTGAGAAAAAAATGGCAGCCATGAAGACTCTGCCAAGAAGATTAATTAATTAATTAATTAATTTGACAGAGAGAGACAGAGAGAGAGGGACTACAAGCAGGGAGAGCAGACTCCCCACTGAGCAGGGAGCCCAATGCAGGACTTGATCCCAGGACTCCCAGATCATGACCTGAGCTGAAGGCAGATGCTTAGCTGACTGAGCTACCCAGGCACTCCACACTCACACTTTTTTTTTTTTAAGATTTATTTATTTATTTATTTGACAGAGAGAGATACAGCCAGAGAAGGAACACAAGCAGGGGGAGTGGGAGAGGCAGAAGCAGGCTTCCCGCCGAGCAGGGAGCCCGATGCGGGGCTTGATCCCAGGACCCCAGGACCATGACCCGAGCCGAAGGCAGATGCCTAACGACTGAGCCACCCAGGCGTCCCTCACACTCACACTTTTTGACAAACAATTTGCTTGGGAAATTAGCTGAGGTCACATATCTCTTATTAGATAAATGGAAGACAGCATATGAATATTTCAAAAAAGCAATGTTTAACTATTTAAATTTAGCTCAGAGTACTACAGTTTGTTCCAACTCCATAGAGAAGGGCCTGTAGAAAAACAGACTTATATTCATTGTTAGGTACCCAGAACTGGGAGTTTCATGAAGCCAGAAGGGATTTATTATTTAATTATAAAATATTTATAAATATTTGCATTAGCAAATCAAGCATCTTTTTTAGAATCTAGATTCTAGGGTAATAGGATTAGCAGCCGCATTTGCCAACATTGGGATAGGGAGGGGCAGCTCTCTTAGAAAATGACCGCAAAATATCCCAAGTGGTAGAAAGACTGCGGGACACAAGAGTACAGAGCCCCCTACTGGCAAGAAAGGACAGAGACCAAAATGAAGGCGTTCAGGTAGTGCTGTCAGAAATAATGAGGGGTCAAAAAGTGAAGTTAAGTTTAAGGCTGACAAGGCAGATCAGATTTATTGCCATCCTTGGCAGGAGAAGCTGAGAATTTGCAGAGCTGGAGGACCTTGGTGTGTCCTGAGAGACGGGTGTAAAAGTTTACCCAACTGGTACAAACAAAGATAGATGACCTGAGTAGGCGGCAGAGAATCATTAAAGAGGTGGAACCAGCAGCCGAGTCACAAACCAGAGTTACAAGTATTGGTCTCACAGGGGAGAAATGAATCTGTTAGCGTACAAGTGGCGATCGGGGTCTGAGGGGCAAATGTGGCCCACCATTTCTCCAAAACCAGAAGGAGTTTTTGAGATGGTAGTGTGTTGAAGTTCCTGGCCAGGAACCTGAAGGTGAGTATTCATTTATTATCTACCTTCCCAGAGCCGTCTTTTCCTCCCCCCGGCCCCCGGACTTACTTACCAAAAACCTTAGGAGCTCTGGCTTTATGATGACTAATGTAACCTCCAAGAGGTCAGTATTAGGCATTCTATTTCCCTGAGGGCAAGGACTGTGGTTTTTCAAAAAATCTTTTCAGGGGCACCTGGGGGGTACAGTCGGTTAAGTGACCGACTCTCGATTTTGGCTCCGGGCATGATCTCAGGGTCTTGGGATTGAGCCCTGAGTCGGGCTCCATGCTCAGCGCAGAGTCTGCTTGGGACTCTCTTTCCCTCTCCCTCTGCCCCTCCCTCTCCTTGCCTTTCTCTCTTTCTCTCTCTCTCAAATAAATAAATAAATCCTCTAAAAAATTAAAAATCTTTTCAGCTCTGACCCTCCCTAATACAATGCCTGGTTCATAGTCGATGCTTAATCCATATTTGTGAAGTAAATGGATGAATCATTAAGCCAGTGGGAGGTTTATAATTCGGTGATGTCTCAGAAGGGTAATTTACTTATATATTCATTTACTTCTCAATTTATTTCTATTATGTCTTTTTCCACAAGGGATTTGAAAAAGCTTATAAGAATACATATGATCAAATAGAAAATGTAAATAATAAATAAAGCCAGGATCATTAAAAACATGCATTAGGCAAAGACAAGTCAGCGGAGTAGAATGAGTTATGCAAACAATAGGGCTCTGCATAATTATCTGAGCCACAGATTCAGATCTGAGTTTTCTGCTGAAAAAAATGAAGGCCAAAAATGATTCTCTTGACTACAAAGGCAAAACATTCTAGTTTCTCAAGCTTTTCCTGGAACTTAGCTCTAAAATAAATTTCTGGTGTGGAGCTTTATATCTGGGATATTGAGTGATGTAGTAAACAGTGTCCTCAATGATATTCTTTTATTTTTTTTAAGGTTTTATTTATTTATTTGAGAGAGAGAAACAGAGAGCATAAGCTGGGGAAGGGGCAGAGGCAGAATTAGACTTCCCACTGAGTAGGGGGCTTTGGCATGAGGCTCGATCCTAGGACCCTGAGATCATGACCCGAGCCAAAGGCAGACACCCAACTGACTGAACCACCCAGGTGCCCCTCAGTGATATTCTTATAGCAAATCCTATAGGGCTTTTTAAAGGTTGTGTCTTATAGCATGAAAACCTGAGGTTTGTCCTATAGTGCAACTCACAGAAGTTAATTTTATAGGAGACCAAGGAAATATGGTGTAAGACTAAAACTTTCTAAAATTTTAGCTAAATAAAAAAAAATAGATCTCGGAAACCCAGAGGATTGCAAGTCCTTCAACACTTCCCCATTGAGATCCCCTCTCTGAACCAGACCTTTCATAGGGGTTGGGAACAGATCATTGGAGTTAGTATCTTCTTTCAAGACCTGAAAGATCCTTGTTCTATGTCATTCATTCAGAGTAGCAACATATACTATTGTCATCAGATTAAATTTTTTTACAAGCTTTTATGAAAATGGAAGTATCTAACCAAAACTATCTTTAAACTTTGGCTTAAAACAACAATGACCATTATTATTATCTTTCATGGTTATAGGGGTTGAGTGGGCTCAACTAGGCAGTTCTTGCTCAACTTTCCTCATGCAGTTATAGACAGTGACTGGGGCTGGAATCATCTGAAGGCCTGCTCACTCACACGTCTGGTACCAGGTTAAGAAGAGTTGATCAGCTGGGGACTGGGACATCGAGGCTCCTTGGACAACTCTATGTGGTCTCTCCACATGCTTTCCCCCACAACACGGGTTCAAAATAGCTGGACTTCTCACACAGGGGCTCGGCGGAGGGGAGAAAGAGGGAGAGAGAGAATGAGATGGAAGTCATATCATCTTTTTTTGACCTAGCCTTGAAGGTCAGTCATGCACTGTCATTTCTACAACATTCTATTCATTGAGGCATGCACAAAAATCTGCCCAGTTTCAAGAGGAGAGGAAATAGACTCCAGGAGACGTAGATGGGGAAGTGGCAGGGTTTGGAAGAGCATGTGGGACTAGAAATATTGTTGCAGACAGTTTTGTCAAATACAATCTGCCACACACCCCTCATTTCAAAGGTCCACCAAGGGAGTACCTATATCCAAGACAGGATTTTTCTTTTTTTTTTTTTAAAGATTTTATTTATTTATTCATGAGAGACAGAGAGGCAGAGGCAGAGGGAGAAGCAGGCTCCCAGTGGAGCAGGGAGCCCGATGCGGGACTCGATCCCAGGACCCTGGGATCATGACCTGAGCCGAAGGCAGACGCTTAACCGACTGAGTCACCCAGGCGTCCCTGAGATAGGATTTTTCTTAAGGACCCAATTCTGAGCCTTCAATACATGAATAAATGGAAGTCTTTCAATTTTTTTTTTTTATCATAGAATGTAGATAAAGTGACTTAGCATGGAAGATTTTCAAAGAAGCTTTTTCCAATCACTCACCACAGACATAGAAAAAACTGCATAATGCTTCCATGACAAGCCCAGTTTTGAACATGAAAGCCATTCCTGGTTCACATCTCCAGCAGGGAAGGAATGCAGCCAGATCACCCAATGGTTTTCTATCATTCAAAGAGCTGTTAAAAGGAAAGTGTGGGAAGGGGGAAGAATAGATTCCTGCTTTAGGCCCTTCAATACAGTTATCTGGTTTTCCAGGAGCTAGATCTATCTGAAGACAGATACTGACTCTTGCTAAGATGTTAAAATGCAGCTTTTGTATAAGAACCGATAACTAGGAATTAATACTGTGTTCAGGAAGCTTTGCCTAGAGTAAAGGAGTATAGGCCAAGAAGAGGTAAGTTAAAAACAAACAGGAAAATTCAACTCTATAATTCATTTATTTAAGTTTTAAAGTCATACCCATTTCATTTCAAGAAAGGTCACTAATAATCTATGATGTATAGACTTTATTCAAGTATAATTAACATACGGTGTTATATTAGTTTCAGATGTACAATATAATGATTCAACAATTCTATACATTACTCAGTGCTCATCACAATGAGTGTACTCTTAATCCCTTTCACCTGTTATTTTTTTTAAGATTTTATTTATTTATTTGAGAGAGAGAGAATGAGAGAGAGCACATGAGAGTGGGGAGGGTCAGAGGGAGAAGCAGACTCCCTGCCGAGCAGGGAGCCCGATGCAGGACTCGATCCCGGGACTCCAGGATCATGACCTGAGCCGAAGGCAGTTGCTTAACCAACTGAGCGACCCAGGCGCCCCTCACCTGTTATTTTTGATCATTATTTTCCGTTAAGTAATAGTAGAGTATTTGTGCTTGCAACTCTGTTGAATCTTGTATAAAGTATCAATCCAGAAATCCTCACTCTGACATATTTTAAGGAAGAAATAGGCATAAAGTTTAGATGGAATGTTTAACAAACAGATGGCTCTATATTTTGGAGGAAGTAATTTAGAACAGGCTTTGCATAATTTTGAGAGCAGAAAGTCTTCACCTGCTACTTTATTTAAATTAAGGCTTCTAGCCAAATGGAATACATGAGGAGATGTTCCTGGGTACCAACCCTAGAAACTATAAATTTCAATGTAGTCTTAGGATGATACTAGCAGGAAGAAAGGGAGGCCTGCCAGTTATCAACTGAGATTTGTGCATATTTGTGCTGACCATAAATAATTATGTCTCCAGATTTATCTTCTTTATTGGTTCTGACAGTAAAAATCCAGGCGTCCTACAATGTTCATGAAATTGGATTTTAGGCACTGGTTTAAATTTGAAGAAATCCCATCTGATCCTTCTGCATTCCTTTTATACACCACTGCACCAACCCAAGTAAAAATCAGAGGAATATTAACTAGAATTCTGAGCTCCCAGAACTCTAACTCCACCAGCCTCCCAGATAGATGTCCTAAGAGAGTGCTCCTGAAACCCTCCTTCTTTGGAGGCTCAGTGGGGGAAATGCACTTGAGATATTGTTCTATTCTAGAACAGAGTAGAAACTTCTGTTCTTGTTTTTTTTTTTTTTTAAGATTTTATTTATTTATTTGACAGAGAGAGAGAGACAGTGAGAGAGGGAACACAAGCAGGGGGTAGTGGGAGAGGGAGAAGCAGACTCACCGCTGAGCGGGGAGCCTGATGTGGGGCTCGATCCCAGGACCCTGGGATCATGACCTGAGCTGAAAGCAGACGCTTAACCACTGAGCCACCCAGGCACCCCGAAACTTCTGTTCTTAGACCCCCTAGAGTGGGCATACTCATTGCTTACCCAGTGGTTCCTTGGGAATAGAACTCCCAGTGGGTTTTTCTTTTTTTGGTAACTTTTATGGAGGGACAATACATATACACCAAAGCACCAAACCTAAGTGCATAGCGTGATGAATTATTGTACGCACATACACTTGCGTCACCACCGCACAGTTCAAGATGTAGAAAATTCCCAGCACCTCAAAAGATTCCTCCTTACTTCTTCCCAGTTTATACCCCAAACCATGGGGAGGTAATGACTATTCTCAGTTCTATCATTATTGACTAGTTTTGACTGTTCTTAAACTTTGTATAAGTGGAAACGTTTTCTCTTAAATTGGCTTCTTTCACTCAGTTTAATATTTATGAGATTCTTCATGTTGTTGCATGTACCAGTAGTCTGTTCTCTTTTTTTAATTGCTGTGTAGTATTTTATTTCATGCATATACCACAACTTATTTATCTATTCTTCTGTTAATTGTCGTGGAGTTGTTTCCACTTTGGCTAATACAAATAAAGCTGTGATGGACATTTTTAAGCACGTTCTTTGTGGGTATAGCTACTCATTTCTCTTGAGTAAATTCCTAGAACTGGAATTGCTATCATAGGGTTGGCAGTGTTTAGCTTTAGCAGAAACTGTCAGGTTGGCTTATGAAGCAGATATAACATTTTACACTCTCATCAGCAATGTAAAGAATCTCAGTTCTTCCACATATTTGCCATCATTTGGCACTGTCAGTCCTCTTAAGCCAGTCATTCTGGTTGGGTCTGGTAGTATTTCATTATGGTTTTAAATTTACATTTTCCTAGCGAGTAATATTGCTGAGCACTTTTCATATGTATATTGGATGTTTGGTTGTCTTATTTTGTGAAACGCCTGTTCGAGTTGTATGTCCACTTTTGGTTAGGTTGTTCTTTTTTTTTTTTCTTTTTTCTTTCTTTTTTGGTGGGGAGGGGCGGAGGAAGAGAATCTTAAGCAGGTTCCATGTCCTGCGCAGACCCCAACGCAGGGCTCCATCTCACATCCCTGAGATCATGACCTGAGCCAAAATCAAGAGTCAGGTGCTTAACCAACTGAGCCACCCAGGCACCCCTTTTTTCTTATTGATTTGTAGGCGTTATTTACATATTCTGAACATAAGTCTTTTGTTAGAAATATGTGTTGTGAATATCTTCTCCCAGTATG
The DNA here is from genome assembly GCF_002201575.2 of Neomonachus schauinslandi. Taxonomy (NCBI): domain Eukaryota; kingdom Metazoa; phylum Chordata; class Mammalia; order Carnivora; family Phocidae; genus Neomonachus; species Neomonachus schauinslandi. The sequence goes on from NC_058407.1 coordinate 47,315,679, forward strand.
TGACTTGTCTTTTTATTCTTTTAATGGCATCTTTTAACAAAGTACAACTTATCAAGTTTTTTTCTTTTATAATCTTGCTTTTTGAGTCCTGGTTAAGACCTTCCACTGATTGAATCCGGCTCATCCACATTATCTAGGATATCTCCCTTACTTAAAGTAAACTGATTTTGAACTTTAATCACATCTATAAAATGCCAATATCTAGATTAGTGTTTGATTGAATGAGTGGGGGGACTATAGCTTAGTCAAGTTGACACATCAAAAAATCATTATAGTCATTAACATATTTTTCTATGTTTTCTTCTAAAAGCTTTATTGCTTCACCTTTTTATTTAGTTGGACGATCCATCTTGTGGATGGCGTGAAACAGGGGTCAAAGCCAAAGGGGTATAGTTATGGGGCAGAATATGCTCAGGGAATATGTGCTATGGCCCCGGCCTCAGGAGAGGAATTGCAGATTGATCCAAGCCAGTCATGGTAATCCATTCATTCAGCAAATATTTATTGAGTCCTTACTATGTACCAAACATATTCTCAGTTCTGAGATCCACCATGAATAAAACAGGTAAATTCCCTGCTGTTGTGAAATTTTCCTTTGCAAGTAATTGATTAGAGATTAGGTACGTGACCCCATTCTAGGCAATGGTACCTGAAGAGACATGCTGTAGACATCTGGGAAAGGTGTTACTTCTTGATAAAAGGGAGACTTTCAAAGAAAAACTCTGCCTTGTACACGGGAGCACATGATATTTGGTATTAAAATAGTCTTAGAGTAATACCCAGAGAATGACAGAGAAGCCAACCCAGAGCCCTGACACCTTCAAGCTCCTTTATTATCCAATTCTGGAAGAGCCCATCTCCAGGTTTCAAATGTGACATAATTAAATATTCTTATTGTTTAAGCCACACTTGGGCATTCTATCACTTGTAGCTGTAGATACATACATTTCTTGGCATGGCCCCGCAGCTCTCTAATACTTGTGCTATAACTCGCCTCAGTTTCTTTCACTATCCAGCTCTAGCCTTAATTTTGCCTTCCACCTTAGACATTTGCCCTCAGACCTTCTCCAGTTTCTTTTCTAACCTGCTTTGGCCTTTAATGAAGAAAATTGATCCCTTCTGCTGAGGTCACTCTGCCCCAAAGTTTCCACCTCAAAACTATATCCATCTTAATTTCCCTGCCATAACCAACTTCTTTTTCTAGTTTGACTTCCATCTCTCCAACCCTCCCATATACCAAGCCCCAGTGCCGAGGTAGGCACTCGATGGTTATGCAGTATTTGAGCTATGGTTGGTTCATTTTTTGATGCAAAGCCACATGAAATAAGATGCTATGGGGAGCACCTGGTTGACTCAGTTGGTTGAGCATCTGACTCTTGGTTTCAGCTCAGCTCATGATCTCAGGTTGTGGGACTGAGCCCTGACTCAGGCTCTGTGCTCAGTGGGGAGTCTGCTTTTCTCTCTCCCTTTGCCCCCCCCCCCACTCACATACACACTCTCAAATCAATCAATAAATAAATCTTAAAAAAAAAAAGAAATATGATGCTATGGAGCAGAAACTAAAAGCCTTGTCCAGAAACCAGACTTCAGAGACAGAAGTGGACATACAACAGAGTTGAGAGAACACACTGTCCCAGAAAGACAGAGAAAGACAGAGAATAGCTGCTCAATGATTTCTGGTTACCATAGGCCTGACTGTACTTCTTGCATTGAGTTCCTTGGAAGTGCCTTGAATTCTCATAATGAAACTCTTTCCTTAAGCTACCTTGAAAGGATTTCTGTTTCTTGCAAACAAATCACTTAGACTATGGCTCTTGCAGTCCCAAAGGGGGCCTTACTCTGTCAAGTGTGCAATTCCCCCTGTGAGAGAATGTTACCAAGTGTTTGGGGGAAGCCGGGTATCTGTTACATAGACTTCCAGGCTGCGCCAGCAACACCTTCTACAGATTCTAGACTAGGACTCTAAAATAGAGAATAAATCCTTCCCCAGTCCTTCCTCAGGGTGGGTTCTTAAATTCCTAGAGTTCCCTTCCTAGAGAAGCCAAGAGAAGCATTTAACTCTTCAGTCTTAATTTGGGTCGTTCTTCCCCCAAAGCAGAGCCTGGACCAGGACTTGAGTTCAATTAGTTTATTTGGACGGTGACTTGAGGAAGCAGGAATGAGGAGTAAGCAGAAAGTGTCACAGGGCAGGAGGAGAAGGTCAGTAAGTGGCTCATTATTAGGCTGATTACCACCAAGTGACAGGAACTCAACTGCAGTGGAAACTTTCTGAAAATCCATGTATGTAGTATGTGCCTTAGAATCCACCTACTCTGTCCACCATTGATTGAGGTTTGTCCCCAGGATGTTAATTCCCCTGTACTTTTGGACTGTTCTGCACAAGGGATAAAGGAACTCTGTGGCTTCAGAAAAACCCCAGAGGCAGAAGAGCTAAGAGTTATAGGGCGCTCAATGTGGGACACTGGCGGTGAGCATGGGAACTGTTCAACTTCAGCTGACATCAGAGGTGGACTAAGGAGATGTGCCCAAACCATCTTCTACATTCTCTCTGGGGGAAGGCTTTAATCCAACTATCTTTAGACATGATTGTGGGTCCCCAGAAGCAGGAACCCTAGAAGTAAATATGGTTATCTTTTGTGACAGAACTGCTATCTGCTAACCAAAAATCCACATTCTCTTCTTCCTGGGCATTCTGCTGGCCCATATTTCCCAGCCTTCCTTGCAGTTAGGTGTGGCCAACTGACTGAGTTCCAGCCAATGGAATGTGAGCCTAAGTAATTGTGTACCACTACCAGGCCTGGCCATAAATACCTTCCCCTGCATACTTTTCCATGTTCTTTTCCCTTTTGCTGGCTTGATGTTGATTTTCAGGCGACCTTTGAAACCATATGTTGAAGATAGCAGAGCCTCTGCCTTCTGGGTCCCTGAATGAATGTGTGCAACACACCATCTCTCCCTCCTCCTCCTCCAGACCCACCTCACCCACCCGTAACTGCCTTGCTCTGAGAGAGAGAATAAACTTCTATGGTGTTTGGGCCATTATACATTTGGGGATTAATTTATTATAGCAACTAGCTTACCCTAACTAATATACCTACCGCAACACCATACCATTCCCCAGGCACAGAAATTATTCTTCAGGTGTCTCTGAACTACACTAATTATGAAAGACTTAAAAGTTTAGAAAGATAATCATAAAATTGATACATACGCATGTACAAAAATTAAACAGTACAAGAGCATCTAAAGTCAAAGTCAAAGACTCTTGTCTTCCTTCTCGCCCCATTCCCAGGCCCACTCCATTAGATAACCACTTTAAACTGTTCCTCCCATTATTTTCCTGATTGTTACCTCTATATAATCTCCTATTTGTAGTTTTACCAGCATTAAAAATTATTTAGTGGCATCCCACTATGAAAGATGAGTAGTTACTAAAGTTGTTTCTTTAACCTAGCAATGTGAAAGAGTTCTAGACAGAAGAAACAAAGTGGTAGAAGGACCTCACACCTGCTTTAATTATATGAAAGAGAAACAGCACGGTAATGTGGGACAAACACAAACTTTGAACTCAGATTTGTGTGGAGTTTAGCTTCTACTCCTTATTTGCAAGATTAGGAGTTTGTGAGAAACGATGCATCTGCTGGTGTTGTTCTGGGTTCATCCCTAGAAATATTTTCGGGGTTTTCACACACCACCACGCTCTATGGTAGTTGCCAATTAATCTTAGTGTCAAATCTTAAGACCAAACTGTTCTGGAGGGTAACCTGTATGAAGTGCCTTGCACATATATTACTAAAAACAGATCTTAGGTCCCTGAATCAACAATTCCACCTAAGTCAGCACATCTTGCTCCAGCCGATAGAGGGCAGTAAGAGACACAGAGTGCATTTGTCTTTAGAGCAAGAAAGTCTTGCTTAGCAAGTCAAAGTAGTAGTTCAGTTGTTATCAGCCTATCAATGCTGGCCGGAGCTCAGAAATATATAAAATTCTCACATGATATGTCCATCAAAAATGACTTCAAAAAAACATCCACCAGATTTCTTGAAACATCAAATAATAAATTTGTGTTTACATCAAAAATAATAAAATAACAATAACAAACATAATAATAATAAAATAATATAATAACATTACATATTCATTCAGAAATAATCAACCTACATATTTAGATACTTTGCTCAACCATTAGGTACCAGCCATAAGAAGACTATGGTCCTGTTGCTACCGTGTTGTTATATGAAGAAAACAGCTCATTTTTTGTTCCCTGTACTATGTCCAAAGTGATTCTTGCACTGATTCATGTTACTAAACAAATGATATCATCTAGAATCTACAACAGAGTGTTCTTTAGTGACACTCTTCTCCTTCAGTCAGTTTAAATGTTCCACTATGGAATTTTTTAGATTGGAAAAATAACAAACTCCTAACTGACTATTCAGTAATGGGAATTCTCAGGAATCCTTAAATTACGTAAATAAATCACGGAGGGTGTCTGCCTGAGACCGGATGTGCTACCATGGATGGAAAGATAAACGTCAGGCTTTCAGACTTGGAAAAATAAGTCACTTTTTCCCATTGCTACTTGATCTTAGAATTTAGATACATTTTGATTAATTCCAAGTTCAAGTGGGAGGATAATATGGGAGAGTAGGTATAAGGGAAGAAGGAAGATGGGAATATGCTTCAATATCATTCTTGAATTTCTTTTTAGAAATAAGCCTGCCAGGATGGTAGTTGGGAGCCTCATCTTAAAAAGGCATCAGTTGCCAGAACAATAAAACATCTGATACACAAAGGAATTTAATATTTAAAAGAAAAATAAATTATTAATATATATTTTAAACATCTCTATATAATAATAAAAAACTATTGTCTATCAGAAATTTTCTTAGTTAAATGCACAATTCATTCTCAATTTTTCTGCATGTATCACTAGACTCTTCTTTGAGAATTCTCACTGACCCTATGGATTTGCGTATTTACGTAGAAAAGGAAAACACCATCCTTCAAATATTCAGTTTATTTGGTGTAAGTGTTAGGAAAGTTGCCTTTTTAAAGTAAAACTCATCAGGGGGCGCCTGGTTGGCGCAGTCTGTTAAGCATCTGACTCTTGGTTTGGGCTTAGGTCGTGATCTCAGGGTCATGATCTCAGGGTTTTGATCTCAGGGTCGTGAGACAGAGCCAAGCATTGGGCTCCACACTCAGCGAGGAGCCTGCTTAAGACTTTCTCTCCCTCTGCATTTCCCGCTCTCTCTCTCTTTCTCTCTCTCAAATAAATAACTAAATCTTTAAAGTAAATCTCATCAGGAGGTAACAGACAGGGTCTGTGTTAGACAGACGGGTCTCCTACTTCAGCTCTATTACTGACTGTCCATTTGACAATAAGCAAATTATTTAGCCTCTCTTTGCCTTTGTGTCCTCATCTGAAAAATAGGAATAATGATAAAATGCCCAACTCATGGGGTTGTACTTGGAATATGGTAAGCACTCAGTTGTGTAAAAAAAATTTTTTTTTTTTTAGTGTCAGAAATTATTTTTGAGTAAATGACTAATAAATGTTGCCTGCTATCATCACTACTTTGGACCATAACTTTAGCAAATATCAGCTATTTCAGCAAAAACCAGTTATTTCATTTTTTCCTTTTCCATTTTTCCTGCTTTGGGAAACCTAGAACTGTCCATATTCTGATGCTTGTTCTTGCTCTAGCAAGAATTTTACAGCATCTGCCATAATTATGGTCTTTGATAGGGACAATCCATGTAGACTGGAGGCCAGGACTGGAATGGAAGCTGATTCACAGTTAAGCATGCAAGTCTGAACACGGGAACCAGGGGGACACATGTGTTCAAGATTGAATTGGGGACATCAGCTTACATGGGAGAAGGAGGTAAAAGAGATGGGAGGGGAAATAGCATTAGCCAGTTGTTCCTACTGAATCCAAAATCCTGGGTATCTAGGACTCAAGACAGGCAGTCAACGGGACTTAATGCAATATCTGGAAGGTCTTTGTATATAGTTGGCATTCAAGATAGTCATCAGCTGATATTAGTGCCTCAGTCATGAGGACACTGGGATTTAGAGGCAAGAAATCCAGACTCTGCAGAGGATGAGGTACCAGAAGGAATTTGGTTTGGGGGAAGCTGGGGAAAGGAGAAACTGTAAGGGGACTCAGGAAGATACAAGGATTTATTTCAAGGGAATGAGTTAAGATTCTCTTGCGCAGGACTACTTCTGGGTATATGGCCCAGTTTGAGTCACTTGGTATCAGTGTGTCAGCACCATTCTGGTGGCCCAATTTCACATGATTGCAAGGGGCAAGGTGCCTGCTGGCCAGTGGGGCCATATAGTTACCATCTGTCCTCTTGAAACTGGAGCCATTCATGGGCTTCCAAGGTGACTAGAAAGATACAGATACCAGAGCTCTTTGGGGCACCTGGCCAACCCCTCCGGTTGGGGGTCTTTTGGGGAGTATGGTGTTGGAAAGTGCCCCAAATTATAGAAATGGGGACTAGGATCCACACAAATCGTGGGCTAGCCTTGAGTCCCATGCACCGGATGGGGACTAGAAAATTTTGAGGAAGGTGCTACAAAGAAAGAGGAAGTGTGGGGCCCAGCTTCCCAGCTTTGCTTGCCCAGGTGCAAGGATGGTACTTAACTTAGGTCAGAGTGGAGTCAACAGCACCTGTATATTAACTTATTTAGTCAGAGTAACTGTCTGGAAAGGGATTGGCCTAGAGAAGGGATGACCCTAGTTTTAGCAGTTAAACGCTCATAGTTATGACAGTTAAGCATGTTGGTGCTTAGGAGTTGCAACTAACCTTGACCAGTGGTTCTCGATGCTGGCTACACAGTAAAATTAACTGAGAAACGTTAAAACAGAACAACACACATACACACACACACACAGAAGTGCTTGGACCCTCAGACCAATTAAATCAGAGTCTAAAGGGGTAATGGACTGATATCATGATTAAAAAAAAATCTTCCCTGGTGGTTCATTGTACAGCCAGAATTGAGACTCACTGCTCCAGATGTTCCTCACCCATCACCCATTTCTCTGGGGATGGCATTCTTTATTGCCACTTGATTCCCGGGAATTCACTTGGTCGTTTCTGAGCACAGATGACTGTGTTCTCCAGCCAAGTCTGGATTATCTACAATTAGGGAACCCTCACTTGCTCTTTACTTCTATCGGCCACAGATGTCGTAGATCTTAGCTCAGTCCTTCCCCAAACTCTGACTTCAGGCTGGTGCTTTCTGTTACCTGCTGTTTCTGTTTTGCACGCACTCTATTGCACACCGTCATTCAGTCAATATTGAGCTGTAAGCCTCAGTATTCTTGGAATCACACGAATGAGTTGTTTGACCTTGAGACCCTTCAATCTTACGTGTTTGCTGAAAGTGCTCTGTGAGCTCTACTTATTTTTTAACCATAAAGTAAATAAAAAGTAATTGATTTAGAGATTTTGGAGATGCCTTAGAATGTCTCTTTAAAATAACAAGGAAAACGCTAGCCCCGGACTTAATATCAGCCCTTTCTAAAAGCTTATCTATGCACTTAAGCAAATGTCCCAAGCATTTGTGAGTATTCCTCCCCAGGGCAAGGGAAGTCCACTATACACAAAAAGCTCTAAATCTCCCTCCCTTCCTCCCTTCCTCCCTTCCTCCCTTCCTTCCTTCCTT